>NW_025407949.1:548551-561947 GCF_008403515.1 Naegleria fowleri
TAAAAAAAAATGATGTACTCACCTGCAGCTGCTTACGAAGAAGGTTATGTTCAATATCAAATTCCATCCCGACCCACAAAAATAACGACCACGTTTGTAAAACAATTAATAGCCATCAAAGATGCAATGGAAAAAGAAATTAGAGATTTAATGCTGTCGTTGGATAAGGTCGGAGTTGGATTAAAAACACCATTGGTGGATGATGAAGGCTTTCCGAGAGCAGATCTTGATTTAAATGATATTCGATCGAAAAGACACAGAATTGCTTGTTTACAAAATGATCACATTTCCTTGATGAATGATATACAGAATTTTTTATATGAATTACATGAAGAGAGTAGAGCCAATGCACAACCATCCACAACGTCGCCAAATATTGCTCAATCATCATCCTCCATGGACACCAGTAATGATGAAGAAGAACAATTAGAGCCATTCCTCAAAGTGAATACAGTTTCTCCAAATTCGCCAGCAGAAAAAGCTGGTCTGCATCCAGGAGATGAAATTACACAATTTGGCTACCTTGTTAAAAAAGATATTAAGAATAATGGATTGAAAATTCTTCCAACAGTGGTTCAATCGAATGTCAATAAGCCAATGAAAGTTCATCTTCTAAGGGAAGAAGGCTCCACCAAAGTGAAAAAAGAAATTATTCTTGTCCCATCATATTGGAGTGGTCAAGGTTTATTAGGATGCCACTTTCTTGAAATCCATTAACTTTTAAACATGCTCTCAATTTGTACAGTGTTGTGATTGTTCAATACATGTATTGTTATGCACTTTCGATGTTCCAGATCGTCTAATAGAGTTCAACTCTATTTGTTCTTTCTTTCTCTTTGGGCACAGCCAAAAAACTTAATCAACATTTTTCCACTCAGCAAGTCACTCCAAATGACAGATGACTGATAAAGCGCTCACCATCAAAAAAAAATTTTGAGAGAGACCAGAGTAGAGGAGAAAACAAACACCTTTTATCGGTTAACTTCATTGGATCAACAACATCAACAAACACTCGTAACGGTGTTACAACTCTGAAGGCTTCTTCATCGCTCTTCATCATCACAAAATGAAATTTCAATTCTTGTCGATTGTCATTGCTGTTGTGATGGTTGTGGTTCTGGTGGTCGTAGACTCGACCGTACTCGCCGGAAAGACCAAAGACAACAACAAACTTTCAGCTCAATTGGATGCCCAATTTGAACAAATACTCAAATCTGACATTACAAAGCTTTCCTATGCTGATCAACAAAAAGCACTTCAAGAACATGTCAAACAAATTAACAAGTTGACGAAAAATCAAAAAGACCTTCATCTCGCTTGGCAATCATTGGATCGTTTGGAACAAAAGATTAAAAAAGAATATGTCGAAAATAACAGACAGGTTATTGTGGCTCAAGCAAAGGTCACTAAAGCTTGTAAACTTGTTGAATATTACAAAATTTTACTCAAGAGATTACAAATGGAAATTCTCAAGATCAGACTCTCCTCTTCAAAGAAGACTAAATTGACAAGATATTACACTAAATTGATTAAAAAGTACAAGATGGAAATGGAGAAGGCCTATGAAATTTATCAGTCATCTGTCAAAGTCTCAAAACAAGTCTATGAAGAATATGTCGTTGTGGCCAAGAAACTCTCAAAACAAATTGAAAACATTAGACTTCAAATTTCAATTATTGAACTCATGAAACAAAAAGTATACTCCACCCAAAGCTTAGAAGTTGAACTCTCTTCCATGATTGAAGAATGGGAACAAATTATTCATCAAGAAGAAGTGACTCATATTCATGAACAAGAAAAATGTCAATGTGCCATTGAATATAATCCTGTGTGTGGTGTGAATGGTCTCACTTACAACTCGGCTTGTACTGCAAGATGTGCCAATGTGGATATTCATTATCATGGAGCTTGTAAATGTCTTCCTCAAGAAGTGATTATCATGAAGGAGAGTACGAGTTCAATCTCTCAGAGCACTGCTTCTATTTAAATGACATTTATCTTTGACAGCATGCTGGAGGTGTGAAGACATGAAAACAAATAAAGAACAATAAACAACCTTAAGTCGAGTTTGAAAAGCTCCATATGACAATACAAATTAGCACAACCACACAATGATCACTCACCATGTGATTGATTCCTAAGGATTAATCCTAAGGATCACGAAAATAAGAATCATGGTTTTGATTCAACAAAAATGGGTCAATACCTATTTGGATCCCTATCGGATCGAGTGTTGAAGGAAGTGGAAGAAAAACAAAAACAAGCCTTGATTCAACAGCAATTAATAAAATTAAAAAGTATGAAACGAAGGAGAGATTATGAAATTGCCACAAGGCTGGCTACTACGAGGGATAGGGTTTGGTGGTTGGGAGGTAAATAATTCCGATGTATGGTTTTGGTACATTCATCAGATGAAAATTCAATAATAATATGAATATTCCAATAATGATAATATTTTAAATTGAAAATATTAATTTTAAATATGAATTGAAATATTTGTGAAATCTTCACATTTTTTGCATTTGATTTTGGAATCATGATCACCATCATTTCTCAATATTGTTGTTGGTTCAGGATTTTATACCGTCATGGGAGGTGTTTCTTTTGCGAGAATGTTATATCTGAGAAGATTTGATCCATTACCACTCAATTATTTACCATACATAATAGTTCCGTTTTGGATGACCTATTTAGGTGAGTTCTTTTGTGTCATTTTCCAAATTTTCTTATTATTATTTCAATAGTGGATTTTGCATATGGAACTAAGGCCAATCGAATTGACAGAGAAGCACGTAAAATTCTCACACAAGAACAAGGTCATTGGTTTAATGAACCAATAGAGATTCCCGAGTTACTTAAACCACACTATCACCGAATATTTGAGGAGAATAATCGAAAATTAATTTCAGAAGGAAAGGTATGTGATTTTAATATAAGTTTTGTCTTGTGACATTTCTGATTGTGAAATCAGGAGCCTGAAAAGCATTGGGCAAAATAATAAACTCTGTCATTAAAATAAATCATTAAGGATGGAACCGATTCTTATCAGCATCTATTAATTCAAGCAGACTATTAATATATGTTTGACATTCGATTTGGTTTTTAAGTGTCAAAGTACTAATGAGTCCCAATGAAGACTGGCTTTTTGGATTTTCCCACCTCAAAGAAAAACAGAACATATCGATTTTAAGCTTGGTAAAGATTTTGAACACGTTAAGGGAAACTGCAAGAAGCAAGAAACAGTCAGGAGGAATTCGAATCCATTGAAGAGACTGTAATGAAGAATCAAAATCCATTTTCTTTTATCAAGGGGGGTTGTCGCAGCATTTCAGATTGAAACTGAAGTTGTGAAGTATTACAAAATCACACCTAAATACCTAGGGTTTTCAATCAAGTTCAACGGTAATGATGACAAAGAAAATCAGATTTATTAAGATGTTCAATCAAAGGCTATGAAAAATAGCTATATTGGTCAATTGTCATGATACATGTAACAGGTTTTGCATTCTATATCGTCAGTGTATGAGTAATATGGAATAAATACCACAACTCGAGTCGTAGAATACAAAGAATTACTTTACTTGTTCATCATCTTGTTACGTTTTGCCAAGATTTGTGACATCATGTCACCACCACCACCGCCTCCAGCACCACTGCTACTTGTAGAAGCACTTCCACCACCACTCATCTCACTTTTAGATGGCAATTTTGGTGCGTCATTTGGTGGAGGAACTTTTCTCAATGCCTTACCAGCTCGAATGGATGCCAACAAATCACCACGACCACCACCAGTTGGATCTTCAGGAATTTCCACATTCTGTGGTGGAGGAGGAGGTGTGGACACCATTTTCATTGGTGGAGGAGGAACACCAGCACCACTTGGAGGTGGAGGAGGAACACCACTGGATGAAGATGATGGTGGTGGAGGAGGTGTGGACTTGGGTGGAGGTGGCACACCACTCGATGAGGATGGTGGAGGTGGAGGTGGCATGTTATTCTGTGGTGGAGGTGGTGGAGGAGAAGAATTGTGACCATAATCAACAACAACAACATGGGTGGATGATAATGGTGGTGGAGGAGGAACATTAATGCTACTATTGGATCGATTATAGAATGAAGAAGTCGATTGTGAAGATGGAGGAGGTGTCGCAGGTGTTGATGTTGTTGTGGAAAGACTGGATGGCACTTCCAAATTCACAGGTGTTCCTAAACGAGCAGTCGAAGCAGAACGAATAAAGGAAGAACCAGTCTCATTTGCTCTTGAACTGTAAAAACTGTTGTTGGTGTTTGGCATGGTGACTGGAGTGGTGGAAGTATTTGGACTCGATTGTGAATAATTATTCTCATTGCCACTAATGGAAATACCAATATTACTACAGGAATTCAAATTAATATCTCCATGACTCATTTTCAAGTCCTTGGTGTGAGTACTTGTTGTCACTTCGACGGTTCTCTTTTTCAAACCAGTTCTCATTGTGGGTTTCACAGCATGCATTTTAGTCAACTCTTCACGACCAGTCAAGGAACGAGCAGATTTTAAACGATCGTAAATGATGGTCATTTCTGAACCAATACGATTGATTTCTTGAGCTTCTAATTCGATGAGTGTTTCTAATTCACGACTTGATGATTCTACATAAAAGACAACATTCTGAATGTTTGTAGTAATGTTTGTGGTGGTTGGATGGTGAGATGAAAGCAATCGAGGACAAGAGAGAGAGCACGTGTGTAGGTGTGTGTGAATTCAGAGTTGTTATGATGGTTGTTATGGTTTTGTTGGAATGAGAAGGAGCATGATGATTAGAACATGATCATTACGATGATGATTCGAAGAGTTTGAATTCATCATCATTGAAATATAGGACATAGAAAAAACCCATCATCAGCAAAAAAACACCATCATCAAAAGAGGAAATCAGAAGATTTTGAAAATCATCAACAACAACAACAACAATACGGAAAGATTCCAACACAATACATGAATCCAATGGTTTGAATCAAACATCATCATTCTTTCCTATTATTCCTATTATTCATATCAACCACTTACAGTCAATACAGCAGCCAAATATTGTTGAGTCTTTTCAAAGGTTGAGGCTTTATCGGCATTTTGATAATTGTAGGCACACCAATTGATGATGCCTCCAATTTTCTGTTCGGTTTCTTGGAGTTTTGCGATTTCTTCTGGAGTTTTGGTCAACTGTTCGATCAAGTGTTGATTCAGTTGGGACATTTTTTTGAGTGTTTTTTTCACCTGTCACTTGTTGTTGAGGAGTGTGACCTGTCAAAAGGAATAATCGCATTTACATTCTAAACAAGCCTTATTTAAGATCATTTTCGATCATCATTGTTTTCATCTCCTTTATTATAGAGCAGTGGTATCATTTATTTTTTTTGAAGAGTAGATATTCAATCCGTATATTCAACAACAAAACTTTTATTCAATAGACTCTTGAACACAAAACGCTTAGAAGGTTATTCATTGCATTCTTATATTTTATTCTAACTTTCATCTTTGTATGTTCCTCACCTTGCTTCAATTCCATGTGTTTATGAAAATAAATTTCCTTTAACAACAAGAAATAGTTTCAAAACATGTTGAGAAGTTTAAAGGGTTTCAATGGTTCCGAGATACTGCACATAGTTATGGTCTCAATCCTTCTCATCATGATCCACAATGCACCTTTCTAATTTCAACTCCAAACTTGGCAAAAAGGAACATAAACAACGACAAAAAAACGAGAAGAAAGAGGAGGCGAAATATTTCAACCTCTTTTTCGCACGCAGGAACACATCCTCCTCATCCTCCTCCTCATTCAGTAGCGGTGGTTGTAACCCTCGCGTATATACGCGCATCCTTCTTCTTCGGAGAGAGATGCACCAACAGAAAGACTCTCTTTCAACAATAGCAGCAACAACCTTTGCACATTCTCCAACGCGCTCGGAACCAGGAGAAACGATCATTGCAATGGGTGAAGAGGATGATACCACTTCTCTTCCACTTGGAGTTTTGTATTCTTCTACGGCCATAGGAACCAACAAACATGAAAGACGAATGAATCAGGACCATCCTGTGGATGACCCGAAACAACAACAACGATCTTCCTCTTCTTCTTGCGAATCTCTGGTTAGTTGTAGTAGTATCAATGCCAAGTCGGATAAAAACATTATTCGTGGCTTTGGAAACTCATGAAATGGCCACCGCAATGTATTACAATCATGAACGTGGTTTTGATGTTATTTATTTTGCAAGGATTGTTTGGATTGTTTTCTTGTAAGTAGGATTCAACATAGTGAGATAGTGGAAAATCCGTGGGCTGATTTTCAAATAATAATTTCATGTTAATCCAAAATCCTGTTATTATTTCAGCATTTATTTTGCTCTACACAACAGGAGATAATATTGTGCAAAGGTCAATCGCCAAACAAAAGCTTCAAATGAATCTAGTTATGGATTACGAACTGAGTGACTTGATCAAAACGACGTCGTTGGCAATTAATCATGTTTTATATCAATCCCTTGATGTTAATGTAAATGATAATCTAGGTTGGCTAAAACTTTTCGATAACTTGAAAAGGGTCTATCAGTACAAATTACCAATTCAAATGTCATATTTTGGAAGATTTGATCAGAGCATGGTTGGATTAGAACTGACCTATGTGAGAATTTTTCACAAATCTCAAAATGCAGTCAATTTAACTAGACCTGTCACTGACTATCATGTCATTAATGATATAGATAATATTTTAGCTCCATCCAATATTATGGCCAGTTATTATTCCAGTGTTGATATGACAGCAAGACCTTGGTATAAACCTTTTGTGAATACAACCAACCCAAAAATTTTGTGGAGCCCGTTTTTCTACTCCGCTCTTTCGCTCTATCCGTCCATTGCAGCCTGCATACCTATTTATATTAATAGCACTATTTCAAGTTTAAATGCAAATTATTCCAGCACTGCTATATATCCTAGCTCTACCGCTCCTAGGATACCCAGCCATTTATTTGGAGTAATTGGAATTCAACTGAATGTGAAAAATATCTCTGACACTTTAACTAAATCAGCCATTCGAGCAGGTGTGGCTGCTTCATTTATTATTAATTCACAAGGACAAATGGTTGCTGCTACCAAATTTTTAGGATATCCTTCATTACAGAACGAATCAGATATTATTATGAACGCACTTGTCAATGAAACAATTTCGAGAGGATTTTGCAACAAATTACTGCTTGGAAAAACGCACCTTCCAATCAACAGCTACAAGGATTGGCAATCAAGGAAGCAGGAAGTTTTTTCTTTCAAACAGGACAAACACCTACTCTAGATATTGTGTTATTTACAATCACTGATCAATATGGACTTAATTGGGGCTCTGTTATTGCAGTACCTCAACGATTGTTTGTTGAAGAAGTGCTTCAAAGTAGTATTTCGTCCGTTGTCATATTTGCGGTTGTTTTATTCCTTGGTTTAATTATTATAATTTCAGTTGTTCAATTCATTCAACTCTCTTTGAGGGAATCAAGCATCAAATGAAGGAATTAGTGGCTGGGAATTTTAGTTCCGTTCGGCTTGACAAAAGAGTTTCGATGGGATTTAGCGTATTATATGACATTCGTCAAATGCAACAAAGTTTAAATAGCATGCGTGTAGGTCTAAGCATTTTCTCTAAATATGTGCCAGATGTCATCGCCAAGAAGTTCGCCGGAGAAGCAATGATTTCAAGAGAACATGTCCATACTGGTCATGGACCTGTATGGATTTACTCTTCTTGCTGAAAAACAGATCGAGTGAGCTTTATTTCACTGAGCACCGATCTCTTCTCAGAAATTTATGAGATCGTTGAAAATCACAAAGGATCAATTGATAAGTATGCCGGTAATAGAATAGTAGCATATTGGAATGGACCAAAAACTAGTGTGAAAGATCATGAGATACTGGCATGCAATGCTGCCGTTCAAATTGTACAATGTCTCGCCAAGTTAAATTCGAGGTGGAGGAAAATTAATTATCCATGCATCAACTTTGGCTTGTCTATAAATAGTGGAAATTTTCTCGCTGGAAATATTGGCACGAATTCGAGAATTAACTTTACAGTAAGTAATGTGCAAAACGGGTTATTTTTGGAATTAATGTCTTACTCATTAAAGGTTCTTGGAGATGATGCAAATGTTGCCTCTGGTATTACCAAGCTGAACAGAAAATTTGGAACACAAGTTTTAATTGGACACAACACCTTTGAAAAGTCAAAGATCAATTTGTTTGCTATTTTGTAGACCATGTTACACTCACAGGAAAGAGTCATCCAGTTCGAATTTATACCATGGAATCCACTGTTAAAGAAGCTACCGAAAATCAACTCAAAATTCGCCAATGTTCAATGGAAATTGAACAGTGTTTCTGCACATCTGACTTTTCGCGAATTTTGCGAGTGTGTGACACTTTGGAAAACATGTATCTCCAAACATGACAGGTGTTATTGAATATTGGAAGGCAAACGCATCCTCTTTTCTCCTCAATTCTACCCCTCCTTCAGCTAATGACTCTGAAGTGTTGCATCAAGATGTTTCCCAGAAATAGGAAGGCTCACAATAAGTCTGGCATTACATATATTCAATGGTACTAATTATTGTTCATTGATTTAAGGCCGAATTACTGTTTCTTGAAAGATGAAAGGGCAATATCCAGTTGTGACAAGAAGGATCTCAGATGTTGAAACCTTAGATGAGAGCAGATTGTCATCCTATATTGTCCTGTTCAACAACATTCAGAAAGATCGCATGGATGAACCTTTCGCTATCCATTTTGTAAACTTGAAAATTAATCATAAAAAATGAGCCAAGCACCACCTCGCCAAAAGACGACAGCTCCTGCCTCAAGTCAGAGCAGCGGAAACATGACTGCTCGACGAAAGCAAGGATCAAACTTGCAATTTGAAGCGAGTAAGTGATGAAACCATCATCTACCCATCATGATTTTCAAATATTTTAAAATGCCCAAAATCGGAAATTATTTCGGGATTATGATGAATTGAAATTGACCATTCTGATAGTGAAAAGCACGGCTATTCCATCACTTTTTGATATATGTGCTAAATTATTGCAAACTCATGTCGATAGTTTACCAATTTTGGACAATGTCGAGGATGCTATTATACAGCGTATTCTTTCAGCTTGTGATGCTACAAAGCTTGATGAAATTGAAAGTAAGAACGAGCAAGCAGGCATAGAATTAAATACCGATGATCTATGGAGAATTTTGACTATACGAGATTTTGGAGGTGGGTTTTATATTTTAATTTATTTTCAAAACGATGATGTCATTGTTGAATATTTGGAATCATTCATCATTGTTCAACAAATGACGATTAATAATAATCAATATATGAAACAGGAGCCTGTGCTGATAAAGGTAATGGCACTTGGAAAGAATTGTACAATAAGCTCAATCAAGAGAAAATGGCACGAGAAAAAAACTTCGTGAAATTAAGGAATCGAACAAGGTTGAAAAAGGGATCAAGAATAATTTCTGGAAGTAGCACTACATCTACAGGAGTCAACAACAAAATGATAAGCACACGACTCAAACCATAGATCCAGTTATTTCTCGCAGAGCTGCATCCAATACAATTAGAAATAGTAGTGGTAGTAGATCACGTTCTTCGTCCTCTTCATCTTCTAGAAGTAGAAACACATCAAATACAGCAACAACAGCCCCAAAGAAGAGCAAACTCTGGACAAAATCTTTGGGAGAGACATCAACATCACGTAAAACAAAAGAATCCACTACTACATCAGCACCTCAAAAATTTTCAAACCAGGAAAGCCTGCTTCAATTGTGACAACAGATTTTAATGCAGACCGCTACAAATCAAACTATGCAAAGCCATCTATTGGAAATTTAAGTACAACACACATCCCACCTGTTGTCATGAAACAACCAGTTTACAGGGCAGCAAGCAACATTGATTTCACAAGACAACGACCTTCATCCCTCCCACTTCGGATTCAATTGCCACCGACTCGCCAATTGTGACACCTTCGTATGTGGACAGCATGTTTGGCAAGGAGACATCAAAGAGAATGGAAAAATTGAAACGACAAACTGAAAATGATTCTGTCAGACGCCAACTGAATGCCCCATCAAAGAGCAATTCGACCAGTACTGTACCATCAAAACAACAGCGCCCACCTCCTTCTTCTCATAATTCTTCATCTCTTGCACCTCCCCAAAAAAGGTCAAACCAACAGAGCAAAGCTCGTCACACTCCAATGTAGCCTCAGATTCGTTCAACTTCACTATTCCAAGGAAGAAAAAGTAAATTACACTAATAAAGTAATTTCGAACATCATGACTATTTACCTCAATAATTGATAATAATATTTAATCTATTTCTTCTCTTGATCTTCCGTTTTGTTTGGCTTCTCATTGTCCATATGCTGATTTTCGGGCTCGCTGGTGAAAATGTCTCCAAATCTTGTCGTCAGATGGGGTGTCTCTGGAATTTCATCATCCTCAACCACAACAATGGTCTTCTTTCTTGATTTGGGCTTCATGGATGGACTCATCTCTACAGAGGGTGGAATTGTGTGTGGCACTTTGAAGCTTGAATTGCTGGCGTCGACCTTAATGGATGACAATGATTGTTTCCTTGCCTTCAAATTTGAGGTGTTCACAAACAGTCCATTATTATTATTGGATTGAGTTGCAGTTTTTGTAAGCTCGACTTTTGTTCCTCTTCTAGGTCACTGTCCTTACCACCATCATACTCATCTCCATCATCCTTGATGTCGATCACAACATCTTTATCGTGGTTGCTTATTCCATTCGACAAGTTGGATTTATCAACAACATTTGTTTTGCTAACTGCATCAGAAACATGATACATGTCCAACTCATATTCGTGCTCTTGCTGAACCGATTTTCGTGGACTCACATTATGATTTGAACCAAATCCATGACCAAGTAGTGATGAAACATGAGAGATGCTGTGTTTAAGGAAATTCTTCGGATTGAGACTAATTTTCCTGTTGTTGTCATCCTCAGATTTTGGACTGCAAAAGAAAATATAATGCAAAAATTCTTCAATAAAATTATAATAAGCATAACTTGTTTCATTAAAATCGTTCGATACTTACTGTCCACGTTTGTGATTTTCTTTTGCATTGATCATTCTAGTAATTTCAAATGGCAGAGGAATTTCCTGTTACAAGTAATCAATTTGAATGAGTTGCCAAATGTCAAATAGTATGACTTACATTTGTCGCACGAAATTCTCCAACATTGTTCAAATGTTCGTTTTCCAATCGAATACAATTCCATTGGAATCTTCTCAAAATCTCTCACCAAACCAAAAAACAAAAACCTATCCACTGATCTGTTAAATATTTACTGTAAAACTGTTTCAACAGTAAAACGACAATCCAAAAGAATCTTGCTAAAATGTTTGTCACTATTGAAAAATAGTAAAAGTATGGATGAAAGAACAGCTCTTTTCTCAATAGTTTGTGCTCTGAATCCTTATTGAATTGCATTAGAGACCAATCCATCACAACATCCCAAAGTAGCTTATACATAGAACTGATAATATTGGCAACCACCCAAGTGGTTCTCATATAATTCCAGCTGCTTCCAGGAAGAGTAGCTATATTATTGCAAGTGCATGAGTACATGATTAAATGTGGTGGCTAATTATTAAATACTTACGAGCGACAATATTCTTATCCAAAAATGCAATTAGAGTTGCAATAATACTTGAGAGATATTTGAACGCATTAGTAATGTGGGGATGGGGCTTATTGCTGTCTCTGTAACGCCTCAAACATTGCATTAAACGAATGTAGTTGGGTAAATGTTAAGAACTGGAATACCCAAAGATCTGGAGTCTGAGCAGAAAGAGTCAATTTTGTCGACCCACAGAGATGGATACACAGCACAGAATTGAATTTCAAAGAGAAAATCTGAAAGTGAGGTCAGCTGATCGGCAAACCAAAAGTCTGCAAATTCTACTTTTCTAAAAGGAGCCATCAATAATCTCAGAATGATTCTAAACAACCATAATCTGCTGTGACCATAAAACCATTTGTATGGGAAACACATGTAGATGAAGATAAATGTAAACAGAAATATTGATGGAGATAGGCGTACTCATAAAACGTGTTCGTTATGATAGAGTACATGTAAATAATTAAGCTTCCCATAGTAATATTGTACAAGCTCATGGTCATCTATTGAAAAGGTTGTAAGGCATTAATTATTTCACTGAATTAAAACATACCTCAATGTATTGAGACACTGATAAGTGATCTCTGGGATCAAAACGAAAGATAAATACATAATTAATTCTTGCATTTTTCCAAATTTGAAGATTCACACCAACCAAAACTGCCAAAATAATCGGCACCAAAGTCAAACGATACACATACATAGTTGCATCCGAAAAGACGGAGGGTCATCTCTCGGATACATGAATACATAGGTTAAAACAAACACGACCGATAGCACTATTCCAATTCCCACTGAGATACCGGACCTGAACGGAGACGTTTGCTTCTCTACAGTTTGTGGAAGTCGAAGAAAATCTTTGGCTTTTTTTCTGTCGCCTTTGAACATGTAAACTGAGCATTTGTACTCAATTTGCGACATCATGTAATCCAATACTTTGGATGAGTAAAATACGAATCTCTCACTCGTTTCATCAATTTGCTTTTGGTTTTGCTTTTAGTATATTTATCCAACTGAATAATTCATCATGATGATAAAATCAACAAAATTCCGATTACAAACCTTTTCAAGATATTAGAGAAACCTTGAAAGTTTAAAGTTCGGAAATTCATCAAAAGCAAAAGGGCTCTATAATGTTCTTGGAATGCACTTCTGACTTTTTGTTTGTCATTCTTTGAGAGCGTTTCAGTCAATCCGACACTCAACTGCATCAACAGTTCCGCATGCCTAACACAAAATTTGCGTTCTGTTTGGATATAAAACTTGTTCACTTTGTCCAACTCCTTTTCTAATCGATTAAAAAATTGGCAAGTTTCGGAACAATTTTCAAGTACATTCCTTCCAAATTATATTCCTCTAAATAATTTATAAAGTTCCGTTCATCCTTCTCTTCTCCAAGACCAGTAACTGCATATACCATTTCATCAGAAAACGAAATGAGTGGTTTATCCAAATAATCGTTCGAACACCAATCTCACTCGGAGGAACTTCGTTTAAAATCATTTGCATATCAATATGATATCTCTCCTCCAACTTGTTTTGTATTCGTTTAATCAGCTTCTTTAATAACTTGTAATCCATGTACGAGAGTCTCCACTCGACACATCTCATCACGAAGCCGTTTACCGAATTTCATTTTTGATTTTTTTTCAATGATGATGAGAGAATCTATA
>NW_025407950.1:0-23503 GCF_008403515.1 Naegleria fowleri
AAATTCTAAAGAGTGACTTGAAACTACCATCATCAACAATTCGTTGATCGTTCAGGTGTGAATAAAACTTGTCCGACGTTTCAATTGGTAAATTACTATTTGATTTTTTTCTTTTTGTAAAGAAAGATCTTTCAGATGTATTATTGCAAGTTTGATTAAATAATGATCTAGTGGCACAAGCAGAGTATGAATACTTGTTGCAAAGACTGCTCCTTGCAGACTTCAATGAGACAGATTGGAATAACGAGTTGAAGAGTTGCCGGCGTTTGGAAGCAAACATTTTTTATTGAGTATGAATGTTGGTCCAAGTCGCCGAAACTTTTTTGCCTTACTTCTTAAATGGTCGGCGAAATCTTCTTCCCTATTCACCCTAAAGCTGAAGCACTCTATTCAGTCCAAATGACACCAAGATATTGAAGAATGACAAGAAAGTCCTTGTCACAGCTAATAATGATGGAAAGAGCCTTTTGAACCATCAATGAAAATGAAATTCTTTCGAAACTCAAACTACAATTTGACAACCTACCTTATCACTATGAATATGTAAGCGAGCTGCCATGTTTACCGCTCGTTTTTCAAGAGTTTCTTTTCGTTGCTCGTCTAATTTAATTCCAACGATCGATGTGTTTTTCTTTAAGGCTTCAGTATATTGATTGCTGATCTCAATGAGTTGAGAATATAAAAAGAGTAAATAATCTCTAAGAATGATAGCAACTTGTTTAGCATCTTTGGTGACATTTAGATCTGTTGATTGCCATTGTGCAGGAAGATTTCCACCGTTATTTACATCGATCAGATACTGTGACAAGTTTAGAATCTTTGAATAATAATATTGCATTGGTAAGAATAATGAATTTTGGTCAACTTACATGTAATGAAGCCAATGACGCTAATTTAGCAAGGGACCTATAACACTCCGCTTTGCTTTTTCCAAAAGAAGTGTCGATGTTTGAACCATTTCTTCAATCTCAACGGTTGATCCTAACACATCCTCCAAATTACTAAAGGCATTCTTTGACAGTTCAATACATGCCTTGGTCATTTCTAAAATTTCCTTTCCAACAGGAAGTGACGCAATGTATTGATAAGAGTCTTTCTTTTCTTCCACTTCCTTTGTACTGAATTGTGTTGAGTCAATAAGAATGTCTTTTAATTCACGCAAAGTTCTAAATAATTGTTTTAAGAATACCAAAAGTATTGAATGTTGAATTGCTTCAATACTAATGTGTTGTAAAATATGAATTACGTACTTTCAATTCTGTCACGTTGTTCGTCGGTTCTATTTTCCATATACTTGGCTAATTCTTCATTACACTGTTTGGAGAGAGCCACTTCTTGTAAATGTTTCAATCCTTCATATTCGATAAATAATTCTTTAAAGTTGACATAGATATGGATACCATCATCGTTCTGTTAGGATGATTGGCATGTTGGTGTAATAATTGTTAGATTCACGCATATTCATTTGTCATGAAGATATATATAATATTCAAAAAAGTAAATGATGGTGGTTGGATTTGAGATCGGAAGGAAGGACACATTGGTGACTTACCTCCTCAGTATCATACAGAATTCTACTTGCTTCTTCGAGTATGCAAAACACTTTTTCCAAAAGACGATGCCCATCCTTTTACATATTTCAGCTCTGCTGTTTCATCCACTAATTGAGATGTTTCATTATAAAAGGAAGTGAAAAGAGATTTGAGTTTTTGCTCTGCAGTTTTAAGAGAGTTTTCAATCGTTTTTCAGTTTCTTCGATGAGAGACGATGCATTTGCTGCTCCACCATTGTCATTGACTTGCCCATTCTCTTCATCTAATTCATCATTGGGAGGAGTCGATGAAGATGGTGGCTCTGTGGTCTGTGTTGTTGTGGATGAATCATCGTCTTGTTCAGCAACTAATTGTTGCAGTTTTTGTCCGAATTCATTGGTTTGTTGGTTCATGACTCGAACCACATTACCGATGGTTGAAGAAAGCCAACCGCTTCCCCAACCCCATCCGCTTTTATTCTCTTGTTCATTGTCCCGATCAGCAGCAGTAGCAACCTTTTGGTCGGTTGGTGGTGGCGATGCAGAAGATTGCTCCGAAGATGGTTCCATTTTTTCTTTTCGGAAATGCCTTCAATCGCTTTTGTATTTGTGATTAATATTCAAGAAATGAATAAATGTTGAGAGGTATTGGTCCACTTTGACTGAATCTGTCAGAATTCTGCATTCATTTA
This sequence comes from Naegleria fowleri, assembly GCF_008403515.1. NCBI lineage: Eukaryota > Heterolobosea > Eutetramitea > Acrasida > Naegleriidae > Naegleria > Naegleria fowleri. Next base: position 2,224 of record NW_025407950.1, read on the forward strand.
AACTTGACTTTGTTTTATATCGTTTTTGCGATCAAAAATTTGGCTTTCTTATTTGAATGATATACAGAGATAACCTTTTACACTATTCGTAAGCGGTTGTGGCCGAGTGGTTAAGGCGTTTGACTAGAAATCAAATGGGGTGACCCGCGCAGGTTCGAGTCCTGCCAACCGCGAAATTTTTTAAAGGGAAAATTAAAGTAATTGAAATGGATTGTGGATAGACAATCGCGAACATGTGCTTTAATGATAGAAACATCACTAGCAGCTCTGTGAACAATAGTGTCCAATATAACTTTCCGTTCTTTGGATCAAGATCAGTCTCATCTGCAATGCTTTTGTGAAAAATTGCTCATCCAAACTCCATGAATGAACTAAGAATATTACATCGGCTGCTTCTAATAATTAACAAAATAAGGAATCATATTCCGAAGAAAATCACTTTTGGCTAATATGGCCAGTTTGTCCTGATGCATTGCTGCAGCTTTTGATGCCAACTTGCATTTCGTTCTGGTTGGACAAACATCGAATGTAATTGATGTGTTGAAAGAGATAGAAAAGCAATTTGAATGATAGTATTTGTGTTAACATTGACTCAGTTGTCTCCAAGTCCATCAACACAATATGATATAATTTGTTTCCTATTTTCATGAGATTTTGTGTTGATGACTTTATTTCTTGGGGTCTAGAATTTATCACCGAAATTTTACCTTTGAATACGGACCGTAATTCATTAGGCTTATTGAATTATTAGTAGCATTTTCTGATTCAGAATTCCATGTTGAATTATAATGTTCTTGAGCTTGTCGAAATAATGACAAATATTCAGATTCTGTCTCAGTTAACCCTTTTGAAGGAGACACTAGCTTGCTAATTATTTCATACATGAGTAAAGGTTACGCAAGCAAGCTTTTAGGTGTGGGACAAACTGTATGCAGCAATTTGTTTGAAAATAACATCTTTATTTGAAATAATTTGGTCAAGGTGGTTCATTACAGGTTGGCAATTGCAAATCCCGGTTGCTTTTGTGTAAAGTTGATTGCATTCAATAGATTTCAATTTGGTCCCTATTTTAATCGCATCCATTGTATTCATGAAATCACCAAAAGCAGCTCGGAATATTTATCGGATGGAAATACCCGCAACCAAGCGCAGTCGAAAATACCTAATTTTATGTTCATTAACTAATTGAATGGCGACGTCCATATCAGAATTAGAACCATGAATGGCTACGGCCATATCACCATGAATGCACCTCATCCCGTCCGATTTGAGAAATTAAGCATCGTCGGGCTGCATCTGATACTGAGGTTGGAGACAACTTGGGACATTCACCCAACGGATTCCAATTCCACCGTGTCATTACCATTTGTGAGAGAAAAAGGAACGCAATCATGGTTCTATTTCAAAATTATTATTATTACCAAAACAATAAGTGTGAGAGAACAGGCATCTTCCAATTCGCGAGTAGCTCAACAAAAAATGTTGAACCCACCTCATGACCAACCTGCTTTTTGGTCTCGTACCAAAACAAACAAGACCATTTCTTCTTCCAATATATCTTTGAAAGGAATGATGAACCTCTTGTTCGTCATCCATGTGATGGTCGTTGCATGTATTATGGCCACCATCATCCCATCCACACATGCTTTGACTCTTGAAGACGACCGATTTGCTTCTAGTCTAGCCTCCATTCAGGCCATTCACGATCACTTCTTTCAAGGCTCTTCCAAAGGTAGTGCCTCTACAGCCATCCTCTTCCGCAATGAAACTTTGGGAGAGATTTTTGCAGGACAAGCCTTTGAGAATGTTCCAAACGTGAAACCCAACAGAGATACCAAGTACAGAATTGCATCAGTCACTAAAACATTTGTATCGGCTGCCATGATGGCATTGAGAGATGAGGGTCGTTTGGATTTGGATCAATCCGTTTTGGATTTTGTGCCAGAGTTTAAAGCCTTTCCGAATCCTTTTGGTTTTTCGTCGAATCTAACGTTCCGACAATTAAGTTCTTACATGTCGGGATTGCCTCGAGAAGCACCTTGTGTGTTGTTTGATTGCGACTATACGAATGCTCAAATGATCGATCGTATCAAGAAGAATGGCTTGTTTTTAGTGAGGGATGGAGATCATTTTCCAATCTATTCCAATTTAGGATATTCATTATTGGGTCATGGTTTGGAAAGTGCAGCAGCCATGCCGTTCGAACAAGTCATTACAACTCGAATTTTGGATCGTCTCGGAATGAAGAATACTGGTTTTGTCACCAAAGATAATTTGAACACGTTACAACTTGCAACAGGCTATCATCACAACACTCCCATCTATAGCAATAATAGAACCATTTCATGGAATCAACCAGCTGCAGGCATGTACAGCTCCTTGGGAGATTTGCAACTCTATGTGAAAATTTTGTTGGCAGCCTTTGTTCAGAGTGGTGTTGATACATTTCCAGCAACCACCATCTTGAAAAAGCAAACCATGAGAGAATTTCTGAGTGCTCAACACATTCTTCCACATGGAACAGCTGCAGTTGGATTGAGTTGGGAAATGGTCTATTACAACATGTTCTCAAGTTGGGCCATTATGAAGAGTGGACTCATTGGTGGTTACAATGCTCAAATTGTCCTGTTGCCAAAATATGAAATGGCAGTGATTACATTACTCTCCAAGGATGACGGCGCCCAATCTTTGGCTCTGCAATCAGCCTTGTCCATTGTGGCATCGGTCAAGGACTATTTGGATTCATTGAGAATGAAGGACTTGTCAGACAAGACATCCTCTCTCGTTCCAAATGTTGTGACATTTGTTGGAAATTACATGAGTGAGAAACAATCATCATGGTCATCATCCTCTTCTGTATCGATTGCCTTATTTAATGCCTCGACAACACAAGTATTGAAAATGAAAAATGTTTTGGGAACAGAGTTGTCATCGACATTCCTAATTCCCACACCAAGTAATGGTGGAAGTACAAATTCTTTTCTTGTACAGCCCTATTCTGTCCCCACAAGATTACAATACGAAACAGGAATTGGAGGCAGTAGAATTGAATTTTCACAAGATTTCAAGAATTTCACAGCACTCGACATGGGTCTACAATTCATGAACAAGTCATCTGGTTCCAACACGGCACGTCGACCTAAATCTCTTAGATCCACACAAGCTATTCCCGTCGTGTGCAATTTCATTCCAAAAGATGTTTCCCTAAAGACTCCAATTGCTGATTCATCCATTTTGAATTTATTCGATCAGCTGAAACAAGAAATTGCCTCTTTAATGAAACAGCAAAACTCTTCAGCTTATTTGAAAATCAGTTACAGAGGACAGGCTGTGTATGATGCTGCTTTTGGTGATTCCAACATTTCACAAAATTCCATCTTTAGAATTGGAAGCTTGACACAACTTTTACTGCTGCAGCCACTCTCATTGCCAAAGAAAAAGGGATTATTAGTTCTTTGGATGACCCTGTGAGTCGTTACTTCTCTGGAATCTCCTTCCAAGAAGTTATTTCAAATAATATGTTCTCGAATAACATGACATTTAGACAACTCATGATGCATGCATCAGGCTTACCATCTGGAATTCCATGTGACTTGTTAAATTGTAATATGAATTGGAACAGTTACTTGCAGGAGGCTCTTTCAAAATTTAGAATGATTCAGCCATCCTATAATTCAAGAACTATTTCTACATTAGGGTATACCATTCTTGGAAATGTCTTGTCTCAGTTAACGGGAACTTCACTTGAAAACTTTATCAAGGTCAATATTTTGAATCCTCTTGGAATGTCCAATACTGGCTTTACTTACACGACAAGTGTTAAAAATCAACTTGTTTTAGGACGTGATCTGAAAGGTCAATTATTGAGCAGTGAGGTTGACAATTTGTACATTCAAGAAGCTTCTGCCCAAATGTACTCAACGACAAGTGACATGTCCATCTTTTTAAATTGTCTCTCGAGTCTCAATAGAGAATGTCCAATTTTAAAGAGGGAACGCTCTCGAACCTTACTCCTTCGTAATTACCTCTCTGATGATCTTTCAATGAGTACAGGCTTGGGCTCATGGCAACACGAATTTAATGGTGGATTCTGGATTGCATCCAAATATGGCACTATTAAGGGATACAATTCCTATGCTGGTGTGAATGATGAAATTGATTTAACCATCACATTACTCACATCTACTGAGTATCCAGTAGCCAACGAGTTGGTAAGAAACAAAACTCTTATTCCACAATTAGTCTCTGCTTTCACTTCTGCACTCAAACAACAACCTTCGTACTTGATGGCCAATCTTTCCATTCCAAACTCTCGCGCCTTGATTCAAGACATGGTTGGTGTATATCAAGTTTTTGATCAGTTCTTGTTGTTCACTCAATATCTTCAGATAGATTATGACACAACTAATGGATTGTTGACATTCGCATTTGTTGAAAGCTCAACACCTTCTCCATCGAGTAATCCTCCCACTTTTGCTTTGCAAATGATTGATCAAAGCAGCATGACATTCAAGGTGACAACATTAGGATCGTTATCGTGTATGGGTAATGTTTTGACTGGCATTGAAGGTGCTGTTGTGAAATTTAATATTGCCAATGGAAAAGTGGAGTCATTTTCCATGCCTTCTCTCAATTTCGGTAGTGATTTCATCAAGATCAAGGCGAAACCATCTACAAGCATTTCGGGTGCATTTGTGCAGAGAGGAATGAGTTTAATGTCATTACTTGTGTTGCTGTTTTGCTCCGTATTTTTGTTGTAATGGAAGTTAGGAACTATTTGAGCAAGAATATCTTGTGTTATAATAAATGGCTTTTATTTTATTAATCATAGCCACTCTTAAGGTTATATTGATGCGCATAGACAGCATTCTAAACTTGTTCCAATATTAATAGTTTTCGGATTCACTGATCACAATTTCAATATCAGAAAATTGTCCCTTTCGATTTGCTCCATGTGAACACGTACTTCCCTGCACATATGAATTCTTCAAATTATTCTTCAAGTAAATTTCCATCATTCTCAGCAAATGTCGACTAATGAATGATCTACCCATGTAAGGTGATCCCTTTTCCAATAAAATTGAAAGAAATTGTGAACATTCTTCCAAATCTACCAAATTGACCACATAGTATGGTACATTTTCGTGATACTTTCGACATGGAATCCAAAATTTGTTGAATATATATTCAAACACTCTCAATGGGTCACGATCATTCCCCACAAAATTTGGAAATATTTCAGAAACTTTGACTTTACCAGACATGATCTTGTTTGCAAAAATGTCAACCTTGGTAAAAAGTAATACTTTTTGTGTGCCTGGAGCTGAAAGCAAAGATGTAAAATATTTCACGTGACTGTCAAAAATTGGAGTATTCTTCCTGTATCGATCAATATCTGCCAATGAGATTAAATAAACTACAATGGGAGCAAGATTTGGCTTGTCTTGAAATTCCAGAGAGCTCCAAGTGTAATTCATTTGTGCGTTCATCATTTTCACACACCATCGTCTCTTTCCAAATTTCGTCACTGAAGGAGAGTTTTCAACAATGACGTTAGGATTACTCTTTTCATCTGATCCAAGTGATGATTTCCAGTCATGAAAAGTATTATCCAATAAATAAGATGAATATACCAGTTGCAATATTTTGCTGTTCGAATGTAAACTGTCTGAAAAGTTATAATTTGACTTCATAATGATATGTAAATTGTCAAATAATTCATGAATATTTTCTCCTTTTACATTTGATTCTTTGAAGATGTGTGTGGTGTGATTGTTCGATGTATAGGGAGTGAAAAGGAAGATTGCATTAATTTCTGATAGGCTAATTTCACAACAGGCACTCTCCATAAATCTTCAATGGCGTTGACAATTTGTGGAGCTTGATCCAATATTCTGTCCCATGTAGTTATGGGTGCATTGATGGTTGTGTGAATACCATTCACACAATTCACTTGTTCTTCGTAGGTATTAATCAATTCATCGTATTCAGTCCATTTAGACACAGATTTCTTGTCTTCACTATTGTATGCAGAAAAGGGATCATCCTCTTGTGGTATTGTTTTTATTTCTTGCAAGATGAGTTGCATGGCATTCAAACATGAAGCGAGAATGGCAAATTGAACTGCTTTTTTGTATGTAAATGAATCTGTAGAGTTCGTACTAGGCACGAATGCAGAAGAAACCAAAGATGTTGCCAATGATAAAAATCCCGAACTTGATGAATCCACCGTATGATCGCTCAATAATTTAGTAACATCCAACTTTCGAATGAGACGTAATAAAGTGGATCGTCCAGAGAAAGGTATTCCACAAATGATCATGCCATAATCATAAGTACTCTTTGGAAGGGAGGTTGAGGTTATTAACGATGATAGAGCGTTTTCATCGGCAGGTCGGAGGAAGGAGAGGAAAGATCGGTCTGTGGCCATTTTTTTTAGAGAACAAGTTCAAATTCCCATGTTCAGTGAGCTGGACAAAGATCCAGATAGAATATCTAAATGCACTGCAAATTTTACATTGAAAAGAGACTGTATTTGAGAGTTCCATTCAAAAATGTACATGGTATCTTATGGTTTTGGAAGTAATAACTTGGATGCTTTGGGTGTGTCTCTAAATTCCAATTGAGTGGAGAGAGAGGTAATAAAGGCAGGCTCATTTTCTGTGAGGAGTGACACAAACCGTGGCAGTGTTCTTTCCTCTACCGATGACTCAGGAGCTCGTTGAGCTATTTCAATTAAAGTATTAGCACAATGCTTCCTACATCTCTCTGACGTTTGGACATAGGCAATAAATATTTGGGAAATTTCATTTCTCACAGTTTCATTCAGACATGAATCTAGATACAGACTGAACAGCGCCTTGATATACTGTTGTTCCTTAGATAGTAATTCAATGACTGTTTGCTCATGAATGAATAATAATATACAGTTCACTGCTTTTGAAATCACTGGATAGGTTCTTGATGATTCATTATTTTGAAGTCCTTCAAAAACTATTGCCTCTATGATTGCACTAATGAAATAAACATCAGAACCTTCAGTAGGCGTCAATGTATAGTCAGGATTTAACGTTAAATAGCGATAACATCTCACATAAGGATGTTTAAATAAATTAGCAGCTGAAATTCTCAAATCGGGATCTGGTTCAACCATTTTTCTGATTAAGTCCTTCAATGAAGCAAGCTTAATTTTTTCGAACATTCCAGGAATTTTCTCTCTTTCTCTCAAAACAGCTCTATAAAACAAGTCATGTTGTTGTTGACATGTTAGCTCAAAAACGCATAATCCCATGCTGTAAATATCACAACTAAAGGCGTATGGTCTTTGAAGAGCAATCTCAGGTGCTGATCAAGTATTATTAATGCATTAACATGGTCATTCAGTTCATTAAAACATACCAACATAGAGTGGAGTTCCACAAATAGTGTATGTTACAGCGCCTTTGGAATTTAACATTTTGGCCAATCCAAAGTCGCACAATCTCAATGTATCATCCTCCCCGATGAGCATGTTTGATGGCTAGTTTTTGTTTAAATAATAATCATCATGTTCTTGGAATCTTTTTAACATACCTTGATGTCTCTGTGAATAATTCCTTCTTCATGACAATACTTGAGTGCGCTACAGAGTTGAGTGAACCATGCGAGTACTCTCCAAATATTGATATTCACATGAAGATCTTTTTCAATAATATCTCCAATAGTACCTTTTGGCAATATTCTTTAAGAGTTGAACACAATATATTTCGTATTGTTTGAATGTAAAAACAACACAACTTACCAGTTACAACGCCCACACAACTCTTATCCATTTGATCTTTCAAAGGAAATTCTTCGATAAACTGCATAATATTTGGATGTTTTAAATTTTTCAAAATTTTGATTTCCTTGTCAATTGCTTCCACGGCTTCTCTGTCGGTAGTCTTTGGCAGTTCCAAAACCTTCAAAGCATAATTTGCATTTCCTTTTTCACTAAATACACTTCTCCATAGCTTCCTTTTCCGATCAATGATGTAATTTGATATCCATGATATATGCTATCAATTGACAACATAACTCCGAGGTCAACAAATGGATCTCCCACTTTGGGACTGCGTAATGGTTTGCCTGCCTTTGAAGGCGGAGCGTTGCCATTGGGACTGTTGGTAGTAGTTGTTGTAGTGCTACCGGATTGTGGTCGTTCATAGGCCTCATCATCATCTTCTTCCCTCATAAGAAATTTTGCAATAGAATTTTCAGAACGAGAAGCACTCGAATTGCCCATTTTAGAATATTCTGGATGATGATGATATTATAACGTTTTTTTGTTACTGGTACAAGAGGTTGTCAATGGTAGAATGTAAAATTTGATGAAACGGGTATATATATATGAAATGCCAAAATATCTAGTGATTTATATGTTCAAATTCGGCCCTTGGATTCGGATTGGCAACGAGATGATGGCAATTCAATCAATGATGATGAGCTATTTTTTGGAGGAAATGATTTTCAAATCAAAAATCAAATTCTTCCCATTTATTGGAGGTTACAGCAATTCGAATGAGAAATGAGGCACTTTAGTACTGTGCAAAATTTCCTGATTTGTTGTATTTGATTAGAATTCGATGGTTGTTTCTAATTCAGCTTTGGCTTCCCCATTGTTAGCTTGAATGGCTTTCTCAGCAAATTGAACATACTTGTCAACCATTGAGCTGTGTTTTGCAAAGAAACTTGAAACCTTAAATAATCCGCTCAAAGACTGAAGCATGGCGTAGAATGGCTCAAAAACTGAGACGCCAGATTTGAAAGCACGATCTCTGCTGTTTGTTGGTGCTTGGGATGACAGCAATGCCTCAGACAAAGACTTCTTCTTTGGATAGAAAACACAAAGGTGTGGTTCGTTCTGCATGCCAGCAACTTCCTTAGCTACTTTGACGGCGTCATAAAAATCACCAACCTGGTCAACCAAGTTTACTTCTTTGGCAGCTTGACCAAAGTAAACTTTACCCTTGGCAATCTTATTCTTCAAATCGTCCTTGCTGATATTTCTTGCTTGACTGACCTTTTCAATAAAGGAATCATAAAATTCGTCAATAACATTGTTAAATAATTCTGTTTGTTGCTCTGTGACACGATCGAAATACGAAAAGACAGACGAATTCTTGTTTGTTGAAATGGCATCATTGGTAATTCCGAGCTTATTAGCAAAGAAGTCTCCAAGGAAGAACCTTTTAAAGAAGAACATGTTGAATATTTCAACAAAAGATGAGATACTTACTTGCCCATAATCACTCCAATAGATCCAGTGATAGTAAAAGGATGAGCTACAATTTTATCAGCAACTGAGGAAATCCAATAGCCTCCACTGGCAGCTACACCTCCCATGCTGACAACAATCTTCTTTTTATCTTCTGTCTTTGCAAGCTCTAACTCTCTTCTAATGTGCTCACTGTTTAGAACGTGAAAATGATTGTGTTCGTGCAGTTTCATATTTCAATACAACATGTTGATTAACGTGAGTATGAAATGATCCATTATTGTTCAATATTTTCAAAGTTCAATATTTTTCAAAGTTTCTTTTGTGTTTCATCACTTACCTAGCAAACACTTCTCCACCTGGTGAGTCAACCCTCAACAGAATGACCTTCACTTCAGTATTCTTTCTTGCCTTATAGATGGCGTCAATCAATACGTCACTGTTCATGTTCGTATCTTGTGGGTTTTGTGGTCTTCCTCTTACAATTGCTCCACTGGCATAGATGATTGCGACAAGATTGTCAGACTTTTTCTTTGGGTTGAGATAGTCAAGAGGATTCCCTTCTAACTTTTGTTGAAGATACTTTTGAATGTAGAGAAGGTTAATCTTCTTTGAATCGACATTCAAACTGTCAGCCATTACTGAAAGCATTTCATCTCGATGCTTCACACCATCTACCACTTTGTGCTCAACAGCAGCAGATGCTCCAAAAACACCAATATCAAACCATTCACGAACTGAAGTAGCGTTCTTTTCTCTTGTTTCTGAGATGTCCTTAATAATTGTGTCAAAAGGTCCTTAGCCAAAGTTTCAACTTGCTCCTTGTGTTGCTCAGAATATTTGGATTCTGTGAATGTATTCATAGCTAATTTGTATTCTGCTCTCTTCACAACATATGGTTCAATTTCAGCCTTATCCAAAAGTTGTTTCAAAAAGAAATTACGAAGTTGGAATCCATTCAAAACTGTAAGTCCTTGATCTCCAATATAAATCTTTTCACAAGCAGATGCAAAGTAATAATTTACAGTATTGCTGAAGAAATGTGTATGGGCAATAGTTGTTTTGTGTTGTTTGAAATCAAACAAGGCCTTTCTCATTTCGCTCAAATGAGCAAGTGCTAATCCAGAAAATGGATTGTGTGATGATCCTTGGAAATAGACAACAAGACCAACAATATTTGGATTCTGTTTAGCAACCTTCAATACATCCACAAATGTCAAGTAATGCATCTTTGTTTTTCCTTGAGAGAACAATGCTGCGAGGGATGGAGTCACAGGTTGTGCTGTAAATTCTAAATCCTCCAAATCAATTTCAAGAACTGTATGAGGAGATACTCTCTTTCTCAATTGACGAAGTATAAACTTGACAGAGGAGCTCACAGCAAGTGATACAATACTTGTAGTAATATATGGATGATTGCCAATGAAATTACGAATTGGATCGTGAGTGTTTGGCTGAACAGGCTTTTCAACAATGCCATAATGTTCTAACACACCTCTTCCTTTGTCGTATACCTGTTGAACTGTCTTGGTAACGTAATCGGTAAATGTACTCATGTCCATGGTAATGATGGTGGTGGATTGGGTTGATGATGAGAAGTTTGTTGTCTGTTATATATTCATGTACATTAATTGAGTGTTTTTAAAAAAGAATGAATTGAATACGTAGGATTCAATACATGAATCATTCCGATCACCCAATACGATCCCAATCACTTACATCTGTCTTGATCAACAACTCGTAAACGACTCTTGAGTCCTCAAAATTTTCGATCAAATTTTTTGATTTTATTTTGATGTTGATGGACCAATCAAAACTTTTAAGAGCTTGCAAATGAAATCATTCATGACTGAAAAGTTGAAATGAAATTGAAACAGAAAAATTGATTGAGCAACACGTATCTTTCTCGACCACACACACACAAGAAATCTACAACTTTTCAAACTATTTTGAATGTATGAAATTCAATAATAATAAAAAAAGTTACTGTTTGTATGTGTGTGGTACCAATTGCCTTGATAATGCCCTCATACTGCCTTCTCCAATCAATATAAAGTCTATGCATCACAGAATTCGTCTCTATTCCTCAAAAAATGTTCTCTCAAACCTTGACATCCTCTCACCAAACGAAACAAGTCAACTCCGAGTTGGTTTCGATGTCGAAGCCTTCTCCGAACAAACGTTTCCATGTTTTTAAACAAAACCCTCGGCAACATGTTTACGCTTGTGGAAAAGGCTTCTTTATGAACTACTTGAACTACAAACAACAGAACCGAAATTCCGTAACATCCACACAAGAAAAGGACTGTCTCTATGAATTCACTCGTATTGAATTCATGGATTATTTGTTAGATGATATGGATGATCAAATCATTAAATTCGAAATGAAACATGGTTCCGTTCTCATCTTGACACAATTCGGGAAAGTTTATGGTGTGGGAAGAAATCGAGGTTATGTCTTGGGATTACGCGATTGCAATCCAAAACCAGTGCCTGTGGATCCAAACTGAGTTCAATTTCAAACTTTAAACCTCAACCAATTCCAGAACACATGATGCACCACTTTCGTGATCATTATATCATTACTATAACGATACATCTTCCTTCATGATGACTCATTTGAATCATCCCTTCATACCCATTGGTCTCTCTTGTTCCAACACTCACTGGATCGTCGAGACAGAACAGAGAACTCTTGAAGGAGGTGGACAAAATACATCTGGTGAGTTAGGTCTTGGTCATGAGCAACCTCTTCCTTGTTTGACTCGGACCACTCAAATTCCACTACCTTTTGAATGGAACGAGCAAGATAGAGTGAAGGTTTTTGTTGGACCTGAATGCACCATTCTTGTGCATGATCCATGCGAATCAGTGGTGGTGAGAAATTCACAAACTTTCAATCTTTCGATGATGAATAATCATGCCACCACCATCACCATCACTCTGGAAGATTGGATCATTTCAAGAATGATTCCAATTTCACATGAGATCATTTCTGAGTCTTCTTCTCTCCATTGTGACAATCCCCATGAATGGAGAATTTTCCATCCACTTGTTGAAAAGTGTTCTCCCGATATGAGTAGTGTATTGAAACGAGAAGAATTTCTTTCCTTATTGAATCCTCAAGAAAAGGACTGGATTCAACTTTTTGTGAGCATGTTCATCAGGATGAACAGTGACATCCTATTAATGAATGATGATCATGGTTTTCATAAGGATGATCACGAGAATGAAGAGGACGATAAGGGGAGTGATGTTGTTCATCTTTATCATTCTTTCTTTACGAACTATTTCCAAGCCTCTCTCAGAAAGGTTCAATTCTATGTCTTTCTCCTCTTCTTCCTTAATGATGTGAATGATATTGGAGTGTGGTTTAAAAAACATTGTTTTGAGACTCTCTCGGAAATGTTGGAAACATCCAATGTGTTCGATATTGTTCAACAAATATCCAATTACTTGTCGGCTAATGTGTTGACCAACTCCTCAAAAAGGAGTGTTCTCATGCTTGCAGTTAGGAAGTGTTTGGCCTTCATGAAAGGCCAATGGAACAATATGAAACATTCGATACATGATGACGAGAGACGGATGAAACTTGAAAAGAGAATTCAGACCTCCAAGAAGGGCTTTTGTGAGATTGTTTTGGATTGGAGAGAGAATGACTTTATGAAGAAGAACCAATATGATTCTTCAAAATTATTGGCTTCTCTGTTTAATGATATCACTAGTAGTGACCTTAAATGCTCGATAGGGGACTCGAGCGAAAGTGCTTGCATTATTCATGTGCATAAACATGTAATTTCTGCATTGAGTCCAGTACTTCGAGTTCTCTATGAAAATGATGCATTTTCAGACACTTCTTCCTCGAAAGACACTCCCTTCGATATTTATGGATTTGTTAGAGACTCGAAAGACAGCGAAGAGCAACAAGAATTGAAAAGAAAGGCTTTATTGATAGTATTGAAGTCATGCTATTCAAACGTTGAGGACTTGACCTCTTCTCACATGAATGTTGATTTGTTATTTCAGATAATCCTCATTTCTCTTCAATTTCAAATGGAATGGCTCACTCTATTTTGTTGTCAGATTTTGCTCCAACATGTCACTCCTAGCAATTACAAATCCATTCTTATTTTTGCTTCACAATTTGATGATGTTGAATCATGTCAATACTTAATTGAATATTTGATCACGTATGGACTCAAATATATTGCTCCCTCTGAATTGGCATGTCATTGCAAAGACCTCCCTCTTCTCTTGAGCTCTCGGCTTACTTCTCTCCAAGAGTCAATATTCGGAAAGGGAATGGTGAATTGGAACCTCAATACTGACAGCCCTCCTCCTCCATTACCCAAAGAACAGGATCTTTATCTTCGAGCAGTTCTATTCCAAGTTGCTTCTGAAAAAAGCTCTTTCCGAAGATGATTCTACACAATTTCTCTATTTTCAACAACATTTGGCCAAATAATGAATAAATTTTTGTTGTTTTAATTATTAATTTACTTGGATTGAGTAGCCTTGGTGGTCTTCTTTGACTTGTGCTTCAATCTCAACAACTTGGCAGCTCTGGCAACGAGGACAGTCTTCAAATCACCTCTGAAATCCTCACCTTCAGTTGTTTCGACAATAGTCTTAGCAGCCTTGGTGACAGACAATTGCTTGTTGGCGACCTTTGACTTCTTGACATATTCCTTTGGCTTTCTGACAGAAGCATCATGAGTGGACTTCTTGATGAGCAAATCACCCTTTGGTGTAACATCAACACTGACATTGTTAGTCTTGGTGTACTTTTCAGAGTTAATGTTGAGTGGGTTGGTTGGTGAGGTGTGGAATGAAGCACCACCGTAGAGTCTTGTTCTCTTCAACAAGCTGCTGTTGTTCTTTGTGATTTCCCAGATCTTGATAAAACAAGATTCAAATTTCAGAAAGTTTCAAAATGATGGAACACTTACGAGTGACATAATGATTTTGGCTTATTTTTTTGTCGACAAATTTTATAAAAATTTTGGTCAACTAGGAGATGCAGTTTACAATGAAAGAGAAGATTTTGTGTGTGAAGTTGAGGAAGATTTCTCCATCATAAAAAAAATGAACGACGATTACGAGATAGAGGATAAAGCATTGGGCATGAGATTTTGCTCCGAGTGCAACAACATGTTGTATCCAAGAGAAAACCGATTAAACAAGACTCTAGAATTTAAATGTAGACACTGTGATAATAGAGAAGCTGTAGACACCTCCGATTATGTTGTATATAAAAACGATATCAAAGCTGCCAAAGATATCCAGTGGAGTAATATTGATTGGGCAGAACTGACTAAAGATCCGACTCTGCCTCGGGGAACTGTTGGTGTAGGTGCCTGTAAAAACTGTGGTAATGGCGAAGTCGTGTATTTACAAACAGGATTTGGTATCATCAAAGAAAACCAAGGCGGTATGAATTTGTGGCTAATATGTACCAGATGCAACCATCGCTGGAAAAATCAGCTATAGAGAATCATAGTAACAACAACAATAGATCGGTCCTCAGAACAAAGCTAATTGACATGAGTATTTATTGTATTCGTAATTATTTATCACTATTTATGACTTGCAATGTTTCTAGAGACTTTCGATATGATTAATAAGCATCATCTTTCCGAATCACTCCAGCTAAATACTGGATCTAGAGTAAAATTTCTAACTTTTTGTAATGAATCAGAGGATTATTTTAAGGTGGACAACATGTCATTCATTTATAATATATCAGAGCTACTGACTCGTCTCAATCAAGATCCTTTGGCTTAGCCTCCAAGAACAGTTGGACCATGACATTTGCCACTGATAGAACATTGACTGAGTTTCCCATCAATTTATATTGTTGCTTGATCGAAAGCTTTGAGGAAGGGCAAGAAAAACCAAGGAGTAAAGGTCATCAAGCGGGCTACTTCAATAGGGTGAAGAAACCGTATTCTTCCCAACCCGGTCAGCGTCTCAATGTTCTCAAAGTCAATACTTTGAAAAATTTTCTCGACATCTACATCCAAATATGTGTCGTTTAACAACAAAACTAGAGGTCCAGTTCCTCTGAGAAATTGAGTTTGGCCGTACGACTTTGTAATGCAACTGCAGACACGCTTTAATGGAGCAGTGTCTTTGGAGTGGTTGCTCTTTTTCAAAATCAAGTCGTACCGATAACCTTTGATTTTAGCAAGATGTTTTTGTTCCACAAAAATCATATCTCGTTCATATAGTTTTTTCTTCTTCAGAGGTTAGCAATATCGAAGAAAGATTATAGAGATCCAAAAAGTTGCTTGCTTTCCTTGCTTTTCTAATTGATCAATTTGTTTCGGGTGATTAAAAACTCGGTCATAATCAAGAAGAGGTCGTAATTGATTATTTTCAGATTTTAAAAACATGTAATCAGGAAGGCAAGTCTGTAAATTCAGTGGGATTTCTATCATTTGAGAGATTTCAGTAATGTTCACAGCATTTTCAATGTTGAATTCTACTCTTCGTCCTATAAGATAATATCTCACACGCTGATTGGGAAGGCCTAACTGAGTTGGGCATAAAAGAAATTCCTTAAATTGATATCCATGGTTTGTTAACTGGTTCACTAAATGTTGTCTAGTTTTCGATATCTCAAAATTTTTGACATTTTCAACAAATATATAATCCGGCAATATTTTAGGGAAAAGTTCGCTCATTAAATATAAAAAACTTCTTGTTCTATCATCTTCATTGTCTTTTCTATTTCCATTGAGTGTAAAGGGTTGACAAGGAGGAGACATTGTCCACAAAATTTTTGAGAATGTTTCCATCTGAGAGTAATTTTCGCTGAGTTTTTGCTTCTTTTGAGACTTTTCAAAGGTAGATGACGAATTTGAATATTGTTCTTTTCTCTTTTCCAAAATTTTCTTAAAGTATTGTCTTTCAAAATCACAAATTGGAATATGAGCAATATCCTTTGCACAAGGTTCGTGTCCAAATAAATGTTTGTATAGTATATTTGCATTTTCGTTGATATCAAATGCTCCAATCCATGAAAATTTAATTTTGTTCGGAATGACAACAGATAATCCATCATTTGAAGGGTTCTTATTCATAAAAAATTGTTCAATAAACGCTTCAATGAGTTCTACGGCCATTTTTGTTCCTCCGATTCCACTATAAAACTCTGCAACATGAATTTCAATTTTTGAATGATTTGTTGTTTTTGTTGTACCTTCGGAGTCTGTGGATGATGATTGAATGCAATTCTCAATTTGAGACATTTTTTAAAGTTCAAGAATGCGCAATCACAAAAAAAGAAGCATCAATGATGTTGGACTTGCAGGAGACGACTATTGACGTTCAATCAGAGTGTCGCTGCGGCTTAAGAGTAAGACCATGGGGATTTTGTTTTCACGCCGAACTCGAGAGGAGCACACCAAAGAGAGTGTTTTCCTATTCCTATCATTCGTACGTTTGCCGAATAAGATAGGAACCGAACATCAACGCCTGTTCCATTCTTTCCTTGTGTGATAGGACCATTGTTGTGGTTTTCATATTTTTTAATTAATTTTTGTTGATGAGAGCGAATATTGGCGGTGATAACGTAATTGCTAGAAGCGCAAATTGCTTTGGCCAAATATTCGGAACTAGTGGATTGTTTTGTTGTCGCACACACAAATGATGGACTGACGAGAAGAACCCATCGTCATCAAGTTCAGCAAATCACTCGAGTAACATTCAGACTGAAAAGAAATGAACTCCTTTTGAACACAAGTTCATTGATGTGAGGCCTCTTCTCGTTTTATTTGTGTTGAGCAATGTTTGAGCGTTGGGAACTTTAAAAATTAGAGTTCCTTGACTTCAGGCTCTTTCGCAAATTTTGAGTGAAGAAAAAAGTCTTGACGTAACATTGAAACAACAACAACAAATGGCCACTGCAATCACAGTTCAGAAATTGCTGCTCGAAAGGAAATACTCTCCTGAATACATTGAACAATCGAGAGCATACAGTTGTGTACATTCGTGTAAAATGTCTCGAGAGCATTCCAAGAATAACAAATTCACTCAACATTATTCTTCATCCATACTTATGGAAGGGGAGAAATTGCGACTTTCATTTGAAAATCTCAGTGATCAATCCACACACATCATCATCATGTTTGTCGATGATAGGCGGCGAGTGTTTAGTTTATTTCCATGTTTCACAGATTTTTGGGATGTGATGAACTTTCATCACGTTCCAGGAGGAAATCATTTGGTCGTTCAAATTGACACAGGATCATTACCCTTTCAAAAAGATGCTGTCAACAATGGCTCTACCACCACTGTTCGAAACTTTCAAATTATTTGCTGCTCGGTAGTGAAAACGATTAAGCAAGAAAATAATGGTCATTCGCTTTCTTTTGAGACAAGTTATGAACCTGTGTTTCAACATTTTGACTTTTCCATTCCAGTTAGATCCTAATGGATTCCTCATTCCCATTCATTTACCTCTCTTCCCTAATTTATAGTTCCATCCTAATTGTATTCCCCTTGTCATCTCAAACCCCTAATAAATCCCACCATGATGTCCTTATCGCGATATTCTCGATACACATCTATATCGTTGAATGGAGAATTTCCAATATCCTTTTCATCGAGGGAAGCCATCCTAAATCGATCTCGTCTTAAAGGAACAGAGCATGTGAATTGGTAATATTCCTTCAATGCTTGAATTCTCTCGAAGGGATGACATTATTTATACTCTTAATTTGATTGATTTACATTTGTGGCAAGTTTATTCTTCAAAGGAGGAACCAACTTTTTTCGTTTTGAAGTGCTTGTGTAAAGTTCCATGTAGAAAGTGTGGAAGGTCGATCAAAGGTTCTTCATTCTTCTTGCAAAGTGCCTTGAACGCTCTTTGGTTTAATTATTTCTCAAATAATGAGATGGCATCCAAGTGAACATGGAATTCCAACTTTCATTGCCTTTTGCATATGTGGAAGTAACAAGTAAGAGCAATTGTGCATTTATCGATACCAATACCTCAGTACATTATTTTCACAAGAAACTGATAAGGTTTTGAAATCAAACAACTCCCTTACTAAAGAATCGTTAGAACAAATATACATTAATAACAATCAATTTATTTTTGATGATTGGTGGAATAAACTTTCTTGGATTGAGGTCTTCGATGAATTTACCTGGATACTTCCAACTTGGCATGCTCTCATTCATATACTTCATCACAACTTCCTCAAAGTATTGTTGGCCAACAAGTTGATAATTCAACCTGTTCACATACATTAAGTACAACTTGTTGTAAAAATGTTTATTTTGGTACAGATATCTGAGGGTTGTGTTCCGTTTTACTTTTGGTGGTGTGGCATTGGCTTTCTCCTCCAGATAAATCTGGGGAAAAGGAATGGAAGCAATCCTTCTTCGGCAATGAGTGGAGCAATTAAACCAGTAGCTCCCGTAATCATCTTAAAGCTTTTTGCTAAAGCACCAAAAATGCCAAGCACACCTCCTTCCCTAATGAGATCAAATGATCCAATGACAGCAACAGCAAAGAAGTGAGTAATAAGTCCATGAGGTGAACGCCAGATTCCACTAATGAGAGAAAGTGGTCCAGTTTGACAAATACCTCCCTTCTTGAAATATTCAAAAACTGCTCTACGCATAATACTCATACTGTCATTCTCTGAAAGTGAAGGAATAGGTTCGTTACGTTTGAATGCTTCCCAATTTCTAGCACCTCCAGGTGGAGCAAAAATGCTGTATAAAGCATTTGCAAGTATGTTGATGGTGTTAGCAACCTTTGCTCTGTTCTTGTAGAATGTTGCAATTGCATTATCAACTTCTGCCACTGATGACAGGTCTTTAGCATTAATGATTGCTTTAGAAAGCTCCTTGCAATCTGAGAAGGTAACTGTCATACCACCACCAGTGATAGGATGTCTACAATTCATGGCGTCTCCGATCAAGACAACGCCCTTCTTTAAGAGAGTGTCTGGAGTTTCACCTGGAATTTCTCGATTTTGAACAACCTTAATTCTGTCAGCATCAACTTCGGCCTTAAAGGCATCATGTACTTGAACAGGAAGATGAGGCATAATGTATTGCAACAAATACTTTGCCATTTCCTCTCCTCTCTTTGGTAACTTGTTAGAATCTCCATCAGGGAAGTCAATCAAACATCTGACAGAAGATGTGCTGTTTGGATAAAGCAAGCATGGAGCGTCAGGTAATAAGAAAACATTACCATGTCCAGGTTTTGGCAACTTATCTGCACAGTTTGGTAATTCCAATCCAATGAATTGAGAAACAACCAATGGTTTGTTTCCGCTACCGATTTTGTCAGAACGAACTTGTCTTGTGAATGAGCTACCAGCTCCATTGCATACAATGACCATATGGGCAGAGACAGACACAGTTTGATCTCCTTCCTTATACTCTACACCCTCAACAAGGCCTGGAGTTTTTTCGATCAATCCAGTGACAACTCTTTGTATCATCTTAGCTCTGAAAGCGTTTGTGATCATAATTAGTTGACATAAGTTTAAGATTGGAAATTCCGTTATTATACTTACCCATCTTTCTCACAAGCTCTTCTCAAATTCATGATAAATCTACCATAGTGGAATGCTCTTCCTTCAACTTGTGGATAAGGTAAATGGACAGTTTCATCCCTATAGAAAACTTGATACCCCTTAACAGTCGCGGCCTCAATACCTTCGAGACAATGGCCTAGGCCTAGATCTTTCAAGTGTTGAACACCTCCTGGTTGAAGCAATTCTCCAATGATACGATCAGGCTCACTCATATCTCTTTCGATAACCAAAACTTTCTTATTAGCCTTAGCAAGCACAGATCCAAGAGCACAACCAGCAATACCAGCTCCAACAATGATGATATCGTAATCCTTATTGGTGATTGAAGGTTTTGGAAGTGAGAACATGTACATCATCTTGTTAATGAGCTTCTTCAACATGTAGAAAGTAAGGCCAGCTCCAGTCATTCCAACAGCAAGACTAAGCTTGCGTTGTTGATCGCTTGGAAGGTTAATTCCCAACATTTTAGAGAGAAATTGATTGCTAATGGTATCAACAGAAGCATCAAGAGTTTTAGAGAAAGTGCTATGCAAAGATTGCAACAGCGTTGGATTAGTAGTGGTTGTGGAAGTTGTACTTGAAGTGTTCGTAGTGGTAGTAGTAGTTGTAGTTTTTGGAGTAGAGGTTGTAGTGTTGCTTGTGGTAGTAGTTGCTGCTGGCTTTGTAGAGGCCGATGATGGTTTCATAGGTGCCATGATGAAAATTATTGAAATATCTAGATTTAATAATTGTGGTAATTAGAAGTAAAGGAAGAATGAACAAACACACTCGGAATGAAAGTATCAACTATGGTCGAATGTGTACCGTGTTCGGAGAGTGAAAACTGGCGAGTCGTGCTTGCGTTACTGAACCACAAGAAAAGGCTTTTGTTAAATTTTTTTGCGGTGCCCAACGATTTCTTAACGACCAGCAGACCGAAAGAATTTTCGACAAACATGTTCAATTCATGATTTCGATGTGCGAAGCTGGCTTCAAGTTGTTGGTAGTTTCATTTTCGGACTTATTTAGGGGTAATTCACCAACACATCCATTCGGCAATGTCTCAACCATTGTCCTCATGAATATCCCCTTTCGCGTTTTGTTTGAGAAAACTCGAGTGGGTCAAGTGGCACAACGTATCATTGAACTGTAAAAAAATCAAGAAGGCTGCTTGAAGAATTGGCCTCAAGGACAGAAAGAGATCTAAAGGACGAAGATGATCATCTTTGATCGATCGAATGCTTTTGACATTTAAAGTCCATGATCAACACTTCGCTACATTCTGTGAGAATAACAAAAGATGATGATTTTCACACTTTTCTGAAGAATTAACATTAGTTGATGAAGTTTTTCACTCGAACTTTTTGGGCGAAGGAGACTCTAACTACAAAAAAAATTCTCCAACAATCACCCTTCACGTTACTAGCCATATACGAAATCATCAAAGCCATAAATTCAAAACACTAATAATCATGGGGGCAAAGGTTAAAATCACAGTAAA
>NW_025407950.1:23513-29092 GCF_008403515.1 Naegleria fowleri
GTTGTAGAAATTTGCCCATCATGGATCGGAGCTCATCGTCCACCGATGCATATGTGATAGTTAAATTTGGGCCGGAGTATCAATTCAGAACACCTGTTTGTAGGAAAACTTTAAATCCTACTTGGAATATTGATGCTTGGAGATTTGAAGTACCAAATAACGATTACTTACAAGAAAATGTGATACAATTTAAAGTTATTGATTATGATGTTGTAACACAAGATGATGTGATCGGAACAGTAATTGTAGATACTAATTTATTAGCGCTAAACCAAGTTACTCAGTGCAGTGGATGGCTCCCAATTTTTGATTCAATTAGAGGCGTTTGTGGCGAGCTGAATGTAAATATTAAGATTGATTTTATTCAAAATATCAATCCATATAGAGATAGCTCGCCTGAGGTGCAGTTTTTCTCTTGCCCAAGTATTTATCCTCTTATGGAATACACTCAATACTCTTTGAGGATAGGAGATCTCGTAGAAGAGCTTCTCATTGACGATGACCCTGAATATGACTCATGGAAAGACCTTATAAGAAGCAGTAGAACATCAAATGACGAGAGACAGTTATTATTATATGAGTTATCTGGAAGATTAAAAAGAAGAATTGGAAAAAAGGTTTTTGAAGCAGGAGACAATATTGTAATTGGATACGAAGAGTGTTTTGATTTGGAAGATGATAACATTATTGTACGAGGTTTAGGAACAAGATGTAAATTGAGCTCAATTAGATCATCTGTTTCTCCAGCACACAACACTGAAAAAGCGTTAATTCCTCTACAACTTGCATCAGAGCCCGCGATAACCTTATCCAGCATAACTCCTCCAATGAATATAATTCCTCTACTTGAGTTCCATGCATCTCCTACAGGAAACGCCCTTGCAAATATAGAATCTCCAACTGGAGCTGGTTTCAATACACCACAAAGTGATGTTAAATTACTTACAATCAAATCACTTGATTCTCAACATATCATATATTTAGCAGGAATTGTTCAAGCAAGATCTGTAAAATTAGTGACAACAGAGACAATGAAATTAAGTGACATGCAAAAGGAAAGAGATAGCTGGTGGAATGAGTTGCGTACTGAAATAAGAGAAAATGCAAAATCACTTGGATGCTCTCACGTGATTGGATATTCAGAAAGTTATGAAATATTTATTCGTGGATCTGTTTGTATTTTGTGCGCACAAGGTACAGCTGCTATTCTTAATCCACAATATGATATTTGTAACATTCGTAATCTGTCTGATGATCTTCATGAAGAGAATATCTCTGAGAAGGTGTCTGAAGAAAAGTATTGCTCCATTTTCCATCTTCCAAGAAATAGCCCTTTCTATAGAGCTGGTGCATCGAAATGCCCACTTCATGCAGATGGCTATGTTCCAAACTTATTCCTCTCCACATGTGAGATGCCTTCAATAGTTGAACAAAGAGTGCTTAATCAACCGAAACATTACATAGAGGCACGAATTTGTAGATCGAAGAAGAAAGAATTCGGAGAAAGCAATGCCACTGTTGTTAGCAACATTCTTCCTTTTGCAGTTCATGATTTGCACAAACAATTTATGAACAAGATGAAGCTTTGCAATTGCAATTCAGCATTTTGTGTGACCTATGGACTCACAATTAATGACAACTTTATTGTGCTGACTTGTAAGGGAACTGGAGTGTATCTTGATGCTCTTCCTAGAAATGCCAAGATGGACTTTATATTGCCTGACGAAAAAGATAACACAGAACAGTTAAAATTGCTTAAAGAGTATAGTGATTATTACGTAAGTATATTTTTAAGGGAACATTTGATTCATTGTCACGATCATAGTCTGCTGAACTGGATGCTTCTATTGTTGAAGAACCCCATTTGATACGAGAGCTTCAAGATGAGGAACGACAAGTCGACTCTCCAAGATTTAAAGACACTTTGGACAATAGCTCATATACTTCCTCTGATAACGAGGATGTTATTGGAGAAATGGGAAGTGCAGGATTTGCACTTGAATTAGAGGATGAACAGGATGAGGATTTCATAAATTCCATTCTCGAACCGTTATCACCGAATGGAATTCATTTTACAACACTCAAACACCAATCAGATATTGCCTCTAAACACATGTCTCATTTGCAATTTATTTTCCTAGAAAAGTCCTTCCCCTTTCCAAAACAACGCACAATGTGAAACAGCAGCAACAGTACATTGCATCACTATTCAGAGAATTATACATTACACTTTCCTTCAAATTATTACTGTTTGCTAATCAAGAGCTCAATCAACGTGTTTATGTGATGGGAATGTCAGAAAAGATTAGATTTAACAACGCCAATGATTTCACAATCACTTTGCAAGCAATGCCTGTGCTTGTTTCATCGAAGCCTAGTACGCTGAGTCATTTAGATCAACTTAAATCGAACTTGCCAAAATTATTTCCTTCATTTCCATATCCTCATGATATTGGTGGATCAAGTGATCAGCTTTCGAACAGTCCAAGAAAAGGTAATCAACAATCTCCTCTCAACAAAAATCTTCCAATTAGTACTGACGATATGTTGTTTAACATGGATATGGATCAAAAAGAGGATACTATTACTTCTTCAGAAGAATTGAAAAACATTAGGGATATTGTCATTGCTCAAGAGAATGATATTGACAAGGAGTGGCTTGAGGAAAGTTATGTTGTCACGTCACCAATGTATTTCATTCCTGGAGCAAAGATTGAAAAGTTAGTCGGCAAAATTAATCACCATCTTGTCAGAGAGTCTAACAATGTGATGGACTTTGCTTCTTTCCAACAAGAGTGCATTATGGAAGCAACATCAATTGTGCGAGCTCATACTAGAGCAATCGACTGTAATGCTCTACTCAATTATTGTGTCAAATTCCATGCAGTACTCGATAATCCGTCTAAAAAGCAAGCGTATATAATGCTCACAGTGTCAGGAGATGCTTGTAGGGTGTCATATTCCCCCAACTCCTCTGCAGGTATTCATAGATTGATAGAACTCTCATGCTCAAAATGAGAAGTAGAGGTTCATCAAGAAGTAACATATTTTCTTCTTTTAAGGTATACTTTCGTAACAATATCTAAGGAACTGCACTGATATCAATCCATCATGAATTAAATAGCAATTAAAACTTCAAAAGAGCCCTTTGTTTGTCACATCCACCAACACTGTTTGTTTTGCATTTCAACTCTCTACTGTGTTTATCCGACTGCAAACATCTAACAGTCAATCTTTTTAGTCATCATTACCACGACCACTGATCCTTCAGAGGAGAGCCTTCCACTTCCTTCCATATTCCATCCAACTTGGACCGAGTGGTTGACGGAATTAAAGTTCAATATCTCCCTTAATTGGAATAATAAACTTTTGCAAGTTCATGCGTCATTAAGCCGCTTCACGAAGGCCCTCCTCTAATAAACTTTAAAAAAATTACGATACGGATTCCAGTTGTTCTTCTTTTCTTCAATCAACAAAAACATTTCAAACTATTCATCTAGATGAAAAACTATTTCCGATATCCAAGCACGAGGCGGAAAGAATATCCTCCCACCATCACAACCGCTCGTTCAGCATATTGCAATGGAAAGATCCTTTGCACGATCGTCATCATTACACTCCTAGTCTTTGGTATTTTGAAGGATGTTCAAGGTCTCTCCCTACTAGGACATCAGGATGGACCACCACCAGGAAGTTATTGGAAATACTCTCAACCCAGAGCAATCACGACCTTAGTAAACACAGACAAGCCAAGAACAGTACTCAAATCATCCGTTCAATATCAACCGATGTATACTGGAATGAAGGTTACATTGGTGGGTAGTCAAAACAAATACTTTTACATTCGGGTGAATGATACCGACAAATCAGATCAGCACCTTGTGTTCGGTGCAAGTGTTGTCTCATCAACACGGCCAGATAATAGGTTCTCTCTAAGTATTGATGCTGATCCATGTGTTATTGGATCTTTTAGTTATCCCATTGATGTTGACCTTGATGGGGATTATCACCTTTCTGTCATCTTTCAAAACTGTAAAAACTACGACTATCCTTATCTCTATGTGACCGTGAGTTCTAATTTTCAGCCTCAAGACAAAGGAGTGGTTGAATTTGAGTTTGCACAAGAAAGGTACTCTGACAACACCATTATCATTACTGTTCCAAGTTTTTTGATACCGCTTACAGGTATTTCACTTGCTGGGATTGCTTTGATTTATGTCTTTATCAAAAAGAAGATGAGACAAACCATTAACAAAATTGTAGATGAATCGAACATTAAGAAGGAGGAGGAGGAAAAAAAGAAGCATGAAAGAGATGTAATTGCTAACGAAAATTCTCACAAGAAACCTTCACACATTATTCCTCAACCTCAACTTCCATCCACGATCCCACACCAAGTTATTGAGGTCAACCAAAAAGGTACTGCTCCTCAGGCTCGAGAGGTTACAACAACATATTCTAATGAGGGTATTGTAAATTATGTGCAACCGCCAGTCTACCAACAACAGCAAGTGATAGATCAACCACCGCTTCCTTACCCCGTTCAAAATGACGCATATGTCCCTCAACCAATATTTAATCCTATTGGAATGCAAGGTATGCAAGTTGACTATCCTCCCCCACCTGCATATCCAAATACTACTCATCAAGCAGGAATAATTACCAGTACAACCACGACAACTGTACTTGTTGGCCCTCCCATTGGTGACAACAATTTTGCAAACACCAAACCTCACGAGCCATAGTGATTGTAAAAACCGAACTAAATTATTGTACAAAATGTATCATAGTAATGCATGCCATTTTGTTTCAAAATCAAGAGGAGTAAGATGGTCTGGTTATTTAAAATTGTTTGTTTTTTGTATGTTTGTTTTCACTTGTGAACTTGTTTATCTCTTATAACTCGATCCTCTCTAATTTGATCACAATGTCATCTGCTGGTTTAAGTGTAATTCCTGCAACCTCTCTAACATCCCTTTGATTTTGGCATTGGAAACGAAAATTCCTAACCATTCTACAAATCACATCCAAAATTTCCTAACCAATTAAACTTCAATACATAACATGTTTGGTTGTAAAACTTACCATTTCTGCAAACTTCATTCCAATACATGTTCTTGAGCCTATACTGAATGGAATGAAAACATATCTATTCTGCTTCAGCAGATCTTTGATTTCTGGTCGTTCAAATCTTTCTGGACAGAATTGCAGAGTATCTTCACCCCAAATTTCTTTGTCCATTTGTGATACGCAAAACTTCATTTCTACTGTCACACCCTTTGGTACGGTTTTTCCAGCAATTTCTACTGGTTTTAAAGTGTATCTGGTGTTTGTATGAACAGGGCCTTTCAGCCTTAGAGTCTCATTAAGAACATTTCTCGCATAAATGAGCTTTTCCTTGTTTTGATAGAGATCAAAGTCAATTCCTTCAAGTGGCACCTCTCGAATAACTTCTTCTCTTAGTTTTTGTTGAACATGTGCATGACTAGAAACAAAGTAGAACATCCATATCAATGTTTGTTGGCTTGTTTCATCTCCTGCAAGCATAAATGCATGAGAGTTAGCAATTACTTCATCCT
>NW_025407950.1:29102-31084 GCF_008403515.1 Naegleria fowleri
TAAAGCCTTTTTTCACACCATCTGTTGGCTCCTCCTCTTGGGCAAGCAGCATTTGTGAAATTAAGTTACTCTTATAAACCTCTCCACTTTCTCGCTCTAGTTCAATCTCTTTTTCTCGGCTCTCAACCATGTTTCGAAGAATGGAAGGCCATTCTTTGAATACTAACTTGTACTTGGATGGGAAAAAAGATCTTTGTAAACGGCTCAATATATCTTCTGTTAAATAATAGTCCTGCAGAATAAACTTGAACAATAGTTTTAGCAATGAGAGGGAGAATATCTTTTTCATTTCCCAGGCAATCAAACTGAGCTCCAAATCCAGCTTGAGAAATTACATCTAAAGTGACTCTTCTCATCCAATCATTGATTACTACACAATTATTTTCCAAATTTCTTCTTTCCCAAATCTTTTCCACCAAACGATTCGAAATACGGTGCACATGTTCTTTCAATATTTTCGCAAGATTCTCATCTGAGAAACTTGGTTGTGTCAATCGCCTTTCTCTTTTCCATGAATCTCCATAATCAGTGAATACATTCTTTACTCTATAATCAATATTTAAATTATTGAATAATGGATGTTTTCTAAATAATTTGGCTTTTGTAACGAGAATATCTTTGTAATGTTCGGGATCACTATTTACAAATATCGAGTTCAACAAATTGAATAACAGGATGATAAATTATCCCACACCACTAATAATTCTTATGAAAATCAATAATTGTACTATGACTTACACGACAAAGCAAATAGTATCTGTTCCCATTGTAATTCTCCAAATATTGTGCTTTCCGAACTTTTTAGCATTCAACTCTTGGGATCGAGGAGAGAAGAGAAAATCTTGTTGTGGTGCAAATAACTTCAACGTGAAATAGGAATAAAAGGAATATCCTGGAATGTGTTTTACTCGATTCACTTCCTTGAGATGAAGCGTGTAATGATACAAATGATACGTGATGAAGAGAATAAGAGTCGACGAGAGGACCACGAGAAACATTTTTTTGTTTAAAACTCTCCAATAACTTAATCAGAAAATAGATGGTTACATATATATACTTAACAGCCATGACAGCACGAGGTGAAGAACCAAACCTCGTGTGTTTCAGAAATTCCTACTCATAGAAAATTGATTTGTAATTGGAGTGCAATTTTAAATTCATCTTTTGAATATGAAAAAAAATGCTCAACAGCAATCCCGCATCATCTTCAAATAATAACATGATGACTCAAGATGATGATGATTTACAAGGACTTGATATCGGACCAATTGCACAGTCTATAAATACTAGTTCTACTAATCATCATCATAATTTACAAAATCAACAGACAACAAATGCTACTTTGGATTCGGAAGGGGATGTAACAATGACAGACCATGGTGGTGATGAAGTTATAAAGAGATTTGAAGTTTACCTGTCGCATAAATTGTCTGATAAACTTTATGTATTACAGTATCCGTTGCGTCCGAAGGATAATAATTATAATTTGAATCAATTAAAAGAAGTACGATTCAAACCTAATCATAAAAAGATGGAAATGGAGTTTGAAGTGAATACAAGAAGTGAACACTTTGATGCAGATACTGGACAAGAATATACAAGTTTTTGCTTGTCATCAACTTCGGTTCCAGTCAAGGCTAATTATGCTGTTGGAATTTTGAGAGGCAACCAATTGCATTTAACTCCATTATGGAACATGCTTCAACTAAGACCAAGTTTTCAACACATCAATGAGGGATATTCTACAGGAAAGAGTAAAGTTGTAAGAAAAAAGAAAGCAGATGAAGGTACAGAAGCAGAAGGCGAAGAAAAGGCAGAGGCGGGCACGACGTCACAAACAGGAGGAACCACAAATTTCAGACTGCAATCTGACAGAAAAGCTCTTGAAAGATCTTATCAATTTATGAAAGATCAGGAAAATAGCGAAAAACCTGTAGCACTGGCTTTTTATCCTCCTCATGATTCACGACAACACATAGAGT
>NW_025407950.1:31094-41803 GCF_008403515.1 Naegleria fowleri
AGCCTACAGAGAATATCTATTGTATCTTTTCCAAACCGAGAAGCGAGTTGTTCGAAAACTGTTTGTTGAGAAAACAGGAATTGACCCTGAGAAAGCCAAGCAGCTTCTTGAAGAAATTGCGGTAAAAGTGAAGACAGAAAATTCACAAGATATTGCCGCATATTGGGTTTTAAAGTATGACGCTGATCATGAATTTGAGAATGAATTCCGAGCATTTATTGCAGTCACACTTAAGGAAATGTGGAAAAGAGAGAACTAGAGATGAAGATTTTGTTAGAGTCCAAGTTTAAGGATCTTTCCATCTTGTTGCACGAGGTACCAAAACCTGGAGCAAGATCCGGTTCGGCCGTCAACAGACCTGTACAGAGTGTGGAGAGCGAGTTGCGAAACTTCCTTAGTGATATTCTCAAGCAGTGGGGTGTTTGTAGTGAATCCTATCTCAAGAAGAGAAAGAACGAATCATCTTCAAGATACATCAAACAGGCTAAGGAAGAAGACTTTCAAAACATCCTAGATGAAATTACGGTAGAGTTTAACAATGCTAGAATTTTAAAGCACAAACCTGATTACTCGGAACAAGAAAGCAGATTTCGAGATCTAGTGGTCAAAGCATTCAAAGATCATAAGTACACCTTGACAAAACAAATTGTGAAAGAGGCAATCAAGAAAGAGACTGGAGCAGATATTGCTCCCAGCATATTTGCAAGGATTATGGCTGAGTTGGCCACAAGTGATGCCACCAACAAATGGCATGCCAAAACTGGAACCGAACCCTTAAAACCTCCAGGACAATAAACAAGCTCATCATTGGAAAATATATTTTGTCATCAAATTATGCTACTTAACATCATAATTTTAATTTCGTTTGGCCTCACCTGAAAGAAGTAATTGAGTTTGCGCTCAACAAAATTAAAAGCTTAAAAAGGCAAGGGTGGATTTTCGCCACCAATCGCTTCTGATGAATGAGCAGTTCGCGGTGTTAGAATTACACAACTTGCCTCACAGAGAGTAATACTCTGGCAATGCTAAATGGCGATCATGACCTCACTCCCTCTGTTTGTTGTGGTTTCATTAAAATTGTTTAATTTAAAGTTTTTATTTTTAGATTCTGCATGTTTGAAATTGTGGTGATCTTACCAAAGTAATTGGCAATCGTGAAGTAAACGATGATGTTAGACCAAACAAGCACAGTTTATTAGAAGATGAATGATTCGTTTGAGAAAATGTTTGTTATGGTTGACAATTTATTGAGTGGGTTCGCTTTCAGAGATTTAAATGTTGGAATAGTTTGCGTGGCACAATAAATCAAAGTCCACTCCAGCAAGTCCTAAATAGCAGAATGATGACTCTTTCAATTCTCATTACATTCTTCACTTACAAGTGGCAACCGTTTCTTCTTCCTTTACTCCAATGTTTCCACTGTTGGTGCACAGGCCAACTCTTAAATGAATTCATTTTCATTCGTTGCTTCTTCAAGGGTAATATCATACTTTTCCAAAATTCTTGCTGCAAACTCGTGTTTTAACAATTTCTGATCCTGTGCAACAAAAGAGGCATCACTCCAGTGATTGAATACATATTGGAGTGCGTTTGTTGCATCCTCCATGTTGGTGGTAAGCAAAGATCCATGTTGAGCGCAAAAGTCCAAAATTTCAAATATGGAGTCGACAGTGTAGCCAGTAACAGTGTCACTGTAGCCCAAGTTATATAAAAACGCAAAGACGTCTGGCTTCAAATTAAACTTTTCAATCAGTAATTTACAAGTGGATATGAAATATTCCATGTTACTAATAAAATTTGACAACAACTGATCCGTGGATAATCCTTCATAGGTTCCCATGTTATTCTCTGAAACAGTAGCTCCTTTTTCAACAAGGTACAAAATAGTATCCACTTTGGTTCCTGATATCGAATTGAAAATGACTAGTGGTAATGCGCCAGCATGAGGTGAAAGGTCAGCATTCACATCAACATGACACTCTTCAACTAAAAATTTTAGCACATCAAGAGAATCATATGATCTGGATACTGCAGCATAGAGTGCATTGGGATGCGAAAAATTCATACCTAATTGTTCTTTACATTTTCTTAAGAAGGAAGGCAATTCAGCATAAGGGTAATCTCTGATTGCATTTTGAAGTAATGATCCAACAAATTCGCTCTCATTAAAGTTTTTCAATTGATGAATACCAATGTCCAAATACAAGGTTTGCAACAACTCAAAATTAGGTTTTGCCAGACATGATACGAAATGTGCATCTTGTAAGTATGGCTCTACCATGCTTTCCTTAAATTTTGTGAGCTTTTTAGAAAGTATCAATCTAACAAACTTTGACACAACATGCCCAGACGCTGCTCTGCTAAAGTTAGTATTTTGAACAAGACTCCTGAACATGATCTTGGATACTCCTCCTTTGCTAGAGCTCTTGAATTCACTTTCAAACTTTTAAATAGTCCTGGGCAATAACACAATTCTCCATTTTCTGAAAACTCATCTTCTTTCTCAATAAAGATCTCTGGATGTCCGAGTGCAAATAATGCATCCATGAGAGGACTGACCAATGAGTTAACTCCTTTCACAAACAGGTATTCCAACATTTTACCAACAAATTTCACTCTTTTTCTAAAAAGTTCCAAGATCTCAAATACAATCGACAACTCTTCACGAAAAGATGACACACAGTCTCAGATGGATTCAATATTGAAATGCTACATATTTGATCTCTGTCATAGATTGGATGATTTTCAATAAACTGTATCACATCCTTTTCCCAAACCTTTTCAAAATGTGCATCAAAAATCTCTTCTGGATTGATGAAAGGAGAGAGCTTTTGAACGGAAATGATCATTTTCAACAACTCCAATGCAACTCTTCTTTTAGATCTTTCTTGCAAAAATTGAACGGTACGTTGCTTGTACACATTGCCAAATATGTCATCATTGGTTTCTTTTCTTTTTGTAAACGGCAGCAAATTGATGATGAGAATATTCTCTCTTGTTTCCATGGATTTAATAAAACGTTCTCGTTCTTTCTGAATATCTTTCATTGTAATCATTCCAGGACTTGTCGACGACGTGTCGTTCCATAGATTCTCCATTTCATGAATTTCAACATTTGATGAATATTGAATTTGAGATCGGAGCGATTGTTTGAGAGTAGCCACCCAAAACATTTCATAATGTGTGAGTTCATTCCAATGCTTACAAACAAGCATCAATGCATTCATGTATTGATCGGGTGTGCTGTAATTCGTGAAAATATGAAAGAGAATGTCATGAGGAAGGTGTTGGGCTGTGGACATTTTTTCATTCAAATCGAATTGAAAGTTCATGAACAAAGATGTCAAGATTTAGAAAAAGAACATGGATGCTGAAACTTGAATTTCCACATGATCCCTTCCAAGAAGTGTTCGTTATCTTTCAATATTATCACAAATGAATGGAGTGGCCTTTCATGGGTATACGTCTATCGATTGGCATACTTTAATCTTTGACCATTCAAGCTGGATAAACATGTTCATATGTTTCAATGGTTTTTCAATTAATTCATTGGATTGTCATCATAATGGAGAGCCTAATTTCTTCCTCTTTATCATACAACAAAAAATGTCCACAACGGCAACCACTGCAAAGGCTCCCATCAAAACGCTGACCGAAGATGAGGAATTATACGTAGAGTCTGAAAGTAAACTCTTCGAGTTGTATAAACACAGATCAAACAACATTACTCAAGCACAATTGTTGGAAAGAGAGAAGAGAATGGCAACACTCACTTTTGCTGAATTGGAAAGACTTCCGAAGACACTCCAACCTACAAAGCCATCGGAAGAATGTACATCACCAAGAGCAAGGGTTCTTTGAAGGAAGATATTGGTAGAAATATTGAATATTGTGAAGCTGAGCTGAAAAAGCTCCAAGAAACAAGAACATCCATCTTGAAGAGAATTGAAGCCGAAGAAGAAAACTTTAGGAATATTTTCCAAAAGATTCAACAACAAAAAGCAGGACAACAGAAATAGTCTCTTTTCACAATTATTGACAATATTTGGTTTTCACCAGTATTAAATTATTATTATTTAAAATTTACTATTTACAAGATGACACATTCTTGGAATAATCCGATTTGTGAAATGATGATTAATTACAAAACGTGCCAGATCATGTTTGTGAACTCTATTGCAACACTTTGTGAAATTGGTTATAGGCCTGTTCAATATCATAATACAATTGTCGTGCCTGGTCCTCATCTATGCTTTCGTGGGCCTTCATCTGGTTAAAAGTAACAGTCCAATCTCTAATCTTTGTCTTTCCTTCAAAGTCTTTGATATGTAATGAATTTAGAGAATCCATGAGATCAACCAAAATCGGAGCTAATTGATCTTTGGCTAACAATCCAAGTTTTATGGTATCCATGACGGTGATAAAGTATTGGGTCGCTTGTGCAATCAATTTAACAGTTGGTGCAGTTTGGTTAGGATCCTTTCCTCCATGTTCGACTGTTGCTGGAACACCGACTTTAAGCAATCGATTAGTTGCTGCAGGACAATCCAATCTATACTCTTTCATGAATCGTTCAATATCAGGTACATCTGCCGAAACAATTGGTTGAATAGTTTTAAATTTTGCAATTAATTTTCTACAAGCATCGGCATATTCAGTGGCCATAATGGAATCCTTGACATAGGCTTTTTCTAATCGTTCCACAGAAACAATCAAAGAATATAATTCAGCCATATTTTCATACTTTTCTCTTTCCTTTCTATTTTCAAATAATTTAACTTTTTCTTGAGAGCCTGTTTTTGTTGAGATGGAGAAACAGATGATCCACTATTAACAGGTGATATCGATGATGAGGATCCTGTTGTGGTTGTTGTTCCCGATGAAGAAGATGGAGGAGGTGTTGAAGCTCCATATTGCTGGCTTGAGTAACTGAAGGTTCTCTGCATTTTTTATTTTTAACGTTTTCAAACATTGGAACCCAGGGCTAGTTAACACTTCGAATGAGCGTCTATTTGAAAAAAGGAAGGATACGTTCAGAGACAATGATGACATCTCTCATGTATGGTCAAGAAGAAGAAACATAAACTCTGCTTCTTGATCAGACATTAAATAATATATATATTGAAATGAAATATTAGAAGAAAAATGAAAATTAGAATCAAGCGCGCTCATTTTGTTGCTTCTTGGACTTGGAAGAGTCCCGATGAAGTGTGTGGTATTTGTCATTGGCTTTTGGACGGACTCTCTCCAGACGGAGCGAGTAAACTTCAACAACCAGGTGATGATTGTCCAGTGGTATGGGGAAAGTGTAAACATGCTTTCCATCTCACTTGCATCGCCAAATGGTTGGAAACAAAGTCAACGGAAGAGCAAACGTGCCCACTGTGTCGTAATCATTGGGAGTTTATGTGATTCTCATCTAATTATTTGTAATTAATTATTCGCAACATATGGTGATACCTTTGATTATAATAATTATTCATTTCATCAAAAGAAAAATGTCATCGTCATCACTCTCTCGATTTTTAGACTCACCTCCTAACGACAAGCCCACAATTATCAATGACCACACTGAGCAATTCCTAAAATCTCCATCTCTGGATTTCATTGACAACCTGTTGTTGAAGCAAGATCCACTCCTAGTAAACACATCGGACACATTTAAATTTTCAACAACCAGACTCGTTACTTACGGAGAAACAAATCAAAAGTTGGGCCTTTGATGATTCTCAATTCACACGTTACCAATTATCATGATAAAAAGACAGATACCATTTTTAAATTCAAGTTGTGGCAGGAGTGAAAGTGTAATAATGAATTTACTTGATTGTCTTTACAACTCTCCTCGATAGCAAAGCAAGATCTGTCATTTGTGAGAAATCGGCTGCTCTTTCTATTATAATTCGTTTCACCTCTCCGAAACCTCTTTTGCATGCTTGACATTTCGAAATTCTTGCCTCTGCATTAATATCCATTTGTGCAAGATTTGAATTGCTATTAAATAGTTGTAAATTTTCTTCAATCATTCCTGAGAAACTTGAATACAACAACATGGATGCTTTGAGTGCAGTTGATATGTGTTCCTCATAATTTTCCTTTATGAGGTCAATAATTACTGGTAAAAGGAGAGCACACAATTCAAGGGTCAAATGCTTTTTACATTCTGGACGTAATAGTTGCCCTAACATGTCAGATGCAAGTGGTAAATCTTTTCATTTTTACAAGTGCCTTAATGGCTTCCTTTGGATCTCCTTGATCGATCCAAATTCTTCGAACAATTTTTAAATTGTTTAACCTATTTGTCATGGCACTCGACATTTTTTGGTGAGATTTCATTATTTCTTCTATAATTTGATCATCATCAAGTTCAGAGAAAGCTTCTCCTTCAATAATAATCCAAGTTACCTCATCAATCCATGCATTCACCAACGAATACTTACTGGAACGAACGAATCAATATCAATATTAGCTGGTTCCTTTCTTTTCGATGATACTATTACCTCACTTGATGGCGTTTGAGGGACACCCAACGCAGGTGTTCTTCTTTCTCCAGAAACCTTGGTCACTGTAATCACTTCTCCTCGGGTTGTTGTTGTAGTAGCTACACTCACAGGCTTCCTATTTCTGATTTCATTTAAAACGTCCTCAGTTGAGCTATTTAGAGTCTCATTCACCATTTCTTTTGTCAGTTGAGGCGAGAAATGCATCTTTTTATCGTCTTGACCATTATACCATGGCCTCACAGAGTCAACAGGTATCACCCAAATACCCACATATCCAGTCACCGTTGGATTGGCGCTAACAGCAAATATTTGATTAAGACCTTGATGAAGATTGACATCATTAATGTCACCCCATTTAGCATCAATGGTATCTATGCAACGCATATTTGCCGAGTTCCAAGCATGCACCTTCATTCCTTCATCGCATATCGATAAAAGCACTGAACCATCCTCAGGACTAAATTGCACTGATTTTACACCGGATGGGAAAATGTCAGACTTTGAAACAACCTCAATCGAGTCCTCCAAGCTTAGAACTTGAACTGTTCTATCTGCACTTCCTGTGGCTAAGTAAAATTCAGAGGGATGGAAATCAATGGTGGTAACGGTAGATCTGTGACTTTGAATTTGACCAAACTTTTTACCAGTCGTAATATCGTAAATCTTAATGGTTCCATCTTCTCCACCGGCAACAATCCACTTTCCATCTGGTGTAAATCTTAATGATGAAATGGGCTCCTTATAATTTTCTGATTCTCCTCTATGTGACTGCACATCCTTTTTAACTCTTGAATCCCACACTTTTACATTTGTGTCAAGAGATCCAGTAGCAAAGTATTCGGATGCAAAAGGGTGAAAGTCCACGCAAGTGACCGCTGAACGATGTCCACCTTGAAAAGTTTTTGATGATGTTGGCTGTTCAGAGTTTAAGTCCCATAATCGAATAGATCCACTCTCGGAACCAGCAATAACAACATCCTCCGTGCTATTGAAGGTCAAACACGTGATCGGACTTTTATGTCCAGCTAGGGACATCAAAGGGTCATCATTCGCTACATGCCATAATTTTACCAGAGCATCTTCTCCTCCAGTTGCAACTATTTGACCTGATTTACGCCCTATTTTTGAACACAATACTTGTTTCTTGTGGGCTGAGAAATTACGAAGATTGATAGCTCGGCCTTTCGATTCCGATCCAAACATTTTTTAAATTCAAATTGTTGTAAAGAATTGGCGGGCAATTTTCGTTTCCCAACAATAATTTAATAACATACAACAATTTTCAATTCTATACATACAATTCGTCAAATTTGTCGTTCTACAACTATATAAGAAAGCGAAACCCAATTTTATTTGGAATCACGTGCATTATCGAATTCGATACAAGAGAGTTCTCAGGCTCCCACTCTTGTACCAATGATTATTAGAGAGAAAGTGGCTCAATATTGAGAGGTCAAAGACTTGGGTTGAATGTCTAAATCTTCAAAGGTCATGATGGTCCTTTTTACAGATGGTTCGATTCTCTCCAATGTGGAATTAAGAGTTAAATCACCACCATGTTGTTTCAAAACAAGGAATTGGTCACGAGTGACAACAGGATTTGGTAACATTTGTGTACATCCAAGAATAAAATCAAATACTGGATACCAGACTGGTAATGCTGGCTTTCCAAAAGCTTTCGACATCATTTGTTGAAGTGTCATTACCTCTGGACCTGCCAAATACAAGCTCTTTCCTCTAGTTTCTTCCACTTTGGAGAAAATGACCTTCTCTACAGCATCAATAACATCATTCACAAAAACAGGTTGAAGTTTAGCGTCATGTAAAGGAGCAGGAATTACTGGTAGGAATCTCAAAGGAGTTCTTCCGAGTCTGTTAATGTAAGCTCCAGAATAGATATTTTCCTTCTTATCGAACATAATGCTTGGCTTTACAAATGTTGCTGTTGGAAAATTAGAATAGACAATATCCTCCGATCTGTAACGAGTATCTGACCACCATGATGGGGAATCGAGCTCGGAATTGAGGAAACTAAATTGAATCATTTGATCAACACCTAATCTATGAGCACTATGAGAAACATTGCTGGCTCCATCAATATGAGCCTCAACAAAAGTATTATCACTTTCATAAAGAAGGCCAACAAGATTAATAACAACATCACTTCCGTAAATTGCACTGTCAATTGTATCCTTATCGGTAACATCAGAATAGACAACGCTAACATTGTCTGATTTTATGATGAGAGTTCGCGTAGAGATGAATCCAATGATGATAATATTATTTCCGCAAATATCCACATATCATCGAATTAAACAAGCATATTACATTGAATACACGATGGATGAATATTGACAGAAGTTATCATCAGCCAAAACAACAATTCAGACTGAAACTAATAACAAAGCCAACCTACCATAGTGTCTTGCTTGATGTTCAAATTCAGAGACTCCTCTACAAGCGATAATAACTTTCTCGCACTGAGGGGCGATACGTTTCAAAATTTGTTGGCCAACAAATCCACTGCCTCCAAAGATGGTCACTGTTGGTTTGACATTTCTTGCCGATGATGAATAACACTATAAAATGACGAGAAAATATGGTAGATGCATCCAATATTATATAAAAATTGAATATTTACATTTTGTTGTGGCTGATGATGAATCATCAAGGCAGACGAAAAATTCTTCTTTGTGGCTTGGCTGCCCAAAATTCTCGACGCAACTCGCTTCATCATTTTTTTATTTTTCACTCCATTGCCACTTATTTTCAATCTCATCATCATCAATATTCAGCTTCATTGATACAACAACACATCACAACAACAATAATCATGAATCGTTCTCAACACTGTTATTCCTTTTGATGATGGTTCAATTTTCAACGGAGAATTTTTAGAGGTTTTTGTAAACGAAAAAAATGTTCTCCAAAACCTCCATCTCTACTGCCCGTTCTCTCTTCCAGAGATCAAGCAGCCTTTTTACCAAACACAACAACAGCGGAAAGAACTTTGAGAAAGTGTCAAGAAGATTTAAATCATCAAATGCAGATAAAGAGAAATATTTTAATGAATACGGAAGCAGACCTGAATATTTACAAAACAAGAGAAAGACATCGTTGCTTCCACTCTTTCTTGCTGGTGGATTAGTTCCTTTGGTCTTAACACCAATGTTTGTGGATTATTGGATTAGAAGTGATCGTGAACATGGAGATCCAAACTTGGAGGAATATCTTGAGCATCGTAGAGTTAAGGAAGAAATAAAGAAGGACAAGGAAAGAAACTCCAGGGATGTTACTGTTGCTTCAGCAAAGAAGACTGAAGCTACTAAATACAGTATGTAGAGACACAACAAGGTCAGGTGATTTACGCTAGGAATTCTATTGCGATTTGCAACATTTAATATAATAATAATAATAATTCGTATTCATAATAACAATAATAATATATTTGATGAATTTATTTAGAGTATATTTTAATTGGTGGTGGCACTGCTTCTTATGCTGGTAAGTTTTGTCGTTCAATGTTGCAATCGCACCAACCATCATCCTATCATCAACAATCGCTATATTTTGCTTTTCGTGATGATACGAATCTGAACAACAACAACAACAAATGCAGCATTGAAGGCCATCAAGAAGAATGACCCATCGGCTCAAGTTCTTATCGTTACCGGTGAGGAATATGCTCCCTATGAACGCCCACCCCTCTCAAAGGAGCTATGGAGTTCCAATAAGGCTGATGAGCTCAAGTTTGTGAACTGGCTTGGACAAGAGACTTCTGTTGAGTATGAGCCAATTTCTGCCTATGAATCAGATCCATCAACCACTCTTTTGACCAAGACCAAAGTCGTTCAATTGGATACTCATAACCAAGTAGTTACCACATCCGATGGAAAGCAATACAGCTATGAAAAGTGCCTCATTGCAACAGGAGGAACACCAAGAGAATTACCAGGCAGCGACCTCTTCCCAAATAATGTAACCACTTTCAGAACAATTAACGATTACAAGAAGTTGGCTGCTGTTGCCAAGAAAGACAATGCGCATGTAAGTATATCGGCATTAAGCTTAATTTTTTGAGGAACACATTACTGTTATGGCTGCTCTTTGAACGCAACCATAGATTGTTATTGGTAGGTATCATCGTCGACATTATTGCTTGGTTTCTTATTAAAATTGTTTGAAATTATGGACAAACATCATATC